>NC_085018.1:13905005-14045893 GCF_963692335.1 Osmerus eperlanus | reverse complement strand
GGGATCTCTGATTGGATTATACACTGTCTTGTAGCCTTTATTTAAAAGGGTCTTATGCTCACAAATGCCATTCCTCTGAAATGAAAACTCCGAAAATGATGATCTTTCGATTTCAAAATATACATATTGTTTCGGATAATTCCAATAAACCAGTTTATCGGAAGAACTTCTGGCGGTGAATATCACATGAGCCACGATGGTAAACTCGGCGGGATGCCATCATTCATAAAGAGATCTGTTGCTGTGATAACACACAGAACATTGTATATTACAGGTCATTGTAGATAAATAGAGATAACCTTGGAAAGACTGAAGGTATGTGGTCAAAAATTTAGTAAACTAGTTATGGTGATATAAGAAAAGAAGAAAGAAAAAAAACAGAGCATTTGGACTGGAACGTCTGGAAGGATGGGCGCGCGTAACCCACGCTGCTAACATGATAGAACATTATTCGGAAGAAATAACGTGACACTCCTTCCCCTCCCTCACTCTCTACCTTCCCCAAGCCTACCCAAAGATGCCATTGCTCGAAACGCCAATGGAAAACGGGGTCTACGGAAAATAAACGTGTACGTACATCACCGCAAACACAGTCAAAATAGCCAAACAAAAAGTTGGTTTGGTGAATGTAAAATGTGTAAGAGAGATGCTCAGTAGAGTGGTCATATGTTTAACATGAACGCAAGGGCATTTGCTTTCCACACACATCCAGACGCACAAGAAAATGTGAGAGGCTTTTAAATGGAACAGCCAAATAAATGATTTATTAAATGGTCTAATGGAATTGACTTACCAACGGCTAAATCCAGCAGATCTGCGCACAAGAGCAAGCACAAAGAGAAGACGGTCATCTTTCCCTTATTTCGCAATAAATCCCAAACTCCATCAGCGTTTACATGCTCTCCGTTTTTCGGCTGCGTAATCCCGACCATTCCAACGGTATTAGATAGAGAGGTGCCCAGGAACTATTCATGGTGCAGTTCAAGCCGAAGTGGGAAATACAAGAAGTTTACAATAAATACACTTCATTAAGGTTAACGAAGACGATTTATTTTACTGAGAAACGCTTCCTAAACTGCGAAAAAATATATTTCCCTGCTTCAGAATTTAGTCAATGCTTAGCAGTGCAGTCGAGGACAAAAAACGGATAGGTTTGGATGAAAAGCTATGCTCCTCAGTCAATGCTCATTCCCTCTCTCTCTCTCTCTCTCTCTCTCTCTCTCTCTCTCTCTCTCTCTCTCTCTCTCTCTCTCTCTCTCTCTCTCTCTCTCTCTCTCTCTCTCTCTCTCTCTCTCATTCTCTCGCGTGCCCGCTCGCTCTACTCCCGCCCTCCAGACATAGACGCACGCACAGTCACTCCTGATCACTCGCTCTTTATTTCACACAATTTTCTTTAATCCTACCCTGGCTGCAAACCCTTTCCCTCTAATTCTGTCCACTAAGCCGATTTATTTCCGCAGGATTTTGTTTTTTCCTTAGTGAAAAGGTTTTTAAAGATAATCATAACCTTCTGTACACTGTGCCGCCTAACATTCTTTTAACCGCAATGAACCGGGAATAAATTTAGCATTTTACCTGCCACGGGCAACCCTCACAGCCCCGAGCCCCAAGATCCATCGTGACGTAACGTTGTTTAACATCATTTTGCACCTGCTGACGGGTTATTTTACTTATATATTATGAGCCTCAATAACGTAGGCAACAGCAGAAAGATCAAATTGTAATTTGTCGTTTGTATTTTAAGCTGCTTGGACAAAAGTGTCAGCATACATTTCACCCCATTTCTAAATCATTCAACAAAGAAGTTGGCTATCAAGTTCGTTACAGTTTCAAATTTAGGGCAATTACTTTGATTTCATATATGTGTTGTCCACTTTGACCAAAATCGTTTCAGCTTAAGCAAACCACCTCTTTCTGATGTGTATTGTGTTCCACTTGTCGTGGCTAAACATCTGTTGACCTACTGCTCTGTGTCTTCTCAATATTACTTTGTAATATACACAAAAGGTTTTTATCTTGGAACAAACTGAAATACTAGGAGACAAAGAGCCTGAAAAGAGATATCAGAAAAGACTGAAGTCCATCTTAGCCCCTAAAGAGCAAGAAATGGCACTGCTGGAGAGGAAGAGGGTCTTGCCTCCTGCGGAACGAGGAGCCGTCTGCTGTCTTGGATAAGGTCTGCAGCACTAATGCTCTATCACACATCTCTAGAGGGCAGTGTCAACAACAATTTATTGAGGCAACAGAGCCGAACGTGTTCCAGTCCGTATGACACCTGCCCGCGAACAAAGAAGGGTCCTCTGTCTCCGGGGAATCCACACACGAGCGTGTCGTCTGCTGTTTCCACCATGCCGCCTGACTGGAAGCAGGGAGAACATGGAGGGAGGTGTTGGGTTCAATAAACCCCTGAATGGTTTTTATTTACTTACATGTGTTCTGAGGAGCAACTTCGGAAAGTTGAACTGACACTGAGGGGAACAGGTGAAATGGCGGGTAGGAATCTTGTTCTTTCTCAGTTCAAGTTCTCCCGTCGTGCTTCTCCTTTTTGTCATGTTTTGCACAACAAGGAAATTAACCATTTGGAGTGGGTGAGTGTGGAAGAGCAATGCAGCGAGTAAATACAAAAATACCTTTGGTAGTACAGTATGATATATACTGTGTAAAAAAACAACATTTCCATGTATTTTCTAGCCTAGCTATTGTACACAAGACATACGCGTTGCTATGTATCATAACATCCCTACTGAAACATCAGAAGAACCCTGAGGAACACATCACAGTTTCAGTGTATGTCAGCACAGATCAGAGTAGGGGGATTATTTACGTCATGTGTGAATCCCTGAAAAGCAGTAGCGCATTAGGTCAAACTGGCTTCGTCAGACGTGGAGAATACAGGGCTTCCTGTCCAACTGTCCCAATTGAAGGTTTGAAGGTTTACGGCCCGTGCCATTGAAAGGAAGTTCACAGGAAGTTAGGATTCCTCCGTTGCTCTTGGTTTGAATATTAAAGAGCGCAGGCCTGGCTCAGAAAGAGGCACATTTCTACAGCATGTCTCCGTGGCTTCCTCTCCCCGACTTAGACCCCCAGCTTTGAGGCTCTTACATGTTCCAAATGCTCATTTTCAAAGAGATTACAGCACGTATCTGTCAGAGGCAGACTTGCATGGATATTATGCATGGGGGACAGCTCTGAAGCACGCCAGTGGGGAACACACTGCGGTGTACCAGCACCATCACCACAGATTAGGGATGAGTGCTGAAAATGGGACGAGAGCGAGCTGGAGGGGCAGGCCAGGCTGGAACCAGCTTCAGACCTGCTTCAGCGGCAGAATCCTGT
The DNA here is from genome assembly GCF_963692335.1 of Osmerus eperlanus. NCBI lineage: Eukaryota > Metazoa > Chordata > Actinopteri > Osmeriformes > Osmeridae > Osmerus > Osmerus eperlanus. The sequence continues at coordinate 14,042,557 of NC_085018.1, read as the reverse complement.
ACGTCATGTGTAGTATGCGTAGACATGGACAAGAAAGCATGGATGTCAGCTAAATGGTTTTCTTTTTTTGTTGTGGTTTTTGTTTTACCGAAGCTACTTTTCTCATTTGAACTCTTGAGATGAATGGTAGGTTGGTTTAAAGTGGCAGTTGAGGGCCTTATGTCTGGAAAATTACTGCGGTGTGTTCATCAACATCATCTCTTATCCTGGAACCAAGACCAGATTTCCGTCAAGCGCGATAACGTTCATTGCATTTCATCAAGTAGTATCAAGGTTGATCACCTTTCTAAATAAAAGTGATCATATAACCATAACCTAGACATTTCAGATGCCATTTTATAGTTCCAGGCCATGCATTATACTGTGCAGTGTTGTATCTTGGTCGAACCAATTCAATGTCTCCATCTCCGGTTCTAATCACATTTCAGGGCCTGAATCATTGGATGTGTCACAGGGAGACTCCTACTACTACTCCCCCTGTGCTGGCTGGCCTACAAAGCCTCTCCAAGAGAAACATATCTCATTCTGATGTCAGGTAGGGGTGGCGAGGGATTTGTACATGGGGGCTGGATTCAATCAATCCTGCCGCTGCAATGTTTCAGCAGTATCTTTCTTAACACAGCTGCTCACATGAGCAGGTAAGTGCACACACATACACACACGTGGGTGCGCACACACACACACAGACATGCACGTAAACAATTTTTGTACCACATTGAAAATATTATTTGCTGATAATGCGTCTTTCCTCTTGGGAAATCTTATGAGAGAATTTCTTCACATTACTGAAGGGGAATATTTTTGAGCCATTCATTCTTTTGCCGCACATTATAAAAAGAAAGCAATAGTGCAGTAGGCATAGGCTTGACTGGTATCATATCTGGAAGCATACAGTACTAAGCTTCTCGGCTCTCGTGCGCCTTGGTAACTGTGGTCTTATGTATACATATTTATCTGCAGACATTTATATTTGACATTTACCAACTCTTGACTCACCAACGGAACTTTCACTTTTCATTAATTCGATAAAAAGTTACCTTCTTCATACCTTCTGACTTTCAAAAAATATACATTCTCCAATGCTGTTGGATGAGCCTACTGCTGTCCTTTGATAAACAAATGTGGCTGAATTGACAAGCTTTTTCACAGATGTCATGTAATTATGTGATACAGATTGATGTGGCTCTGTCTTTAATTGGGATTTGTTAATCTTTAACAGAATGTTAACTGAACATTTACCGTTGTTAACTGTCATTCCACCCTTGTTTGGCCTGATTTCAGATCATCTCAGTGGAATTTAGCTAGGTGCTAACTGCAATCTCATCAGACAATTTATGTTGTGGTTAACATCATTTAATAGCTGTCACTGTTGATTAGTGGGCCTCTACTAGATACTTGGGGAGTGTTTACATTCTGTGGGATGCTGAGCGGTTTAAAGACAGAGAAGAGTTGGCAGGTCCTGCATGTGGGTGCTGTGGCGACCAATAATTTAGCTATGATTTATTCAAATATTACCGTATATTTCAAATGTATTGTAGATCACCGTAATGAAAGGATGGTTTTGACGTGTGCAACGTGGCTTTTCCTGAGGGTCACCTTTGCTTTGGTCTCACACACATAGCTCACAAAAAAAAGGAAAAGTGTCCCACTGTGTATTTAAGATGATTGAATTATCCTGAGAGAGGCAGAGGGAAAAATTCTCGATGGGCACAGAAAACCAGTTAAGAAATACAAATGCCAGAGGGGGAGAGAGCTCAGCTGACAATGGAATTCATGTTTATTGTGCATATCAGCTCTCCCAAGGTCATGTTGTACTCTAAGGCAGCTCCTTCATACCATCATTCTCTGCACACAGGTGAAGCACTATCAACACACTCGAATCCTACACATCCTTTGAGAATGTTCCTTCCTTGAGGATTACACGTTCCAGGATCCACTCATGATGATCCACCCACTTCACCAACTCATTGCTCTGTCATGCTTTTAACCCGCTCTGATTGGTCGCTGGCAACTTAGATCTGTTCAAGCTTTCATCTTACTCAGCTTTCAGTCATGGCAGGTAAAGTCATACCTCTGTTGCTCTCCAGTCTTTCCTTTATCACACTATCACACTAACTGCACTGATGGGACCCGACCTGCTCACCCCCTCTACCCCTCAGCCCCCTATTGATAGCAAGCTGCAAAAAGCAAATAAATGGGTGTTCACTGGACCGAGGCACCATTAATCCAAACAAAACATTCAGCAAATTCTGCATGCTTCTTTAATTTTCCAGTACTGACAAATAGAGATAATGGTAAGCCATATATAATAGGCCTAAAGCTTATTTTTACGCTAAATGGGCACCCATACTGCGCTGTGTTATTAGGAAACATAGATGAGAACCGGAATGGAAGGAGATATGCTTACATTATACATACACATTATACTCTATATACACGTTTTAATGTTAAAGTCTAATCGTAATCACCAGCATGCAATGCAAATGATTTTTTCTTTTGCTGAAGGACGTCCACATTCACACGAAAACAATATACAGTTTTTGTTCTTCATGTGTTTGTGTGGATTAAGACAGGAGAGAGGGAGAAATAGAGAACAAGAACGAGAGAAAATCAAGAAAGAGGGAGAAAAAAGAGATAGATGCAGTACATTTGTATTTTTAAACTAAAGGCCATTCTTAAACAATGGCAATGTGTCTTGCTCAAATTTGTATAGCTGATTTATACTTTTGGTGAGAGGCTGGGTCGGCACAGCCCGGAACCTACAGTGTTCTACACTTACTCTTTCTACCCATTTCTCCGTGTTGGTGTCATGTGATCAGAGACAGGGATTTCAACCATTATGCTGCAAAGGAACTTTATTTATTTTGCTCAAAGGCCTATGAGCTTAAATCGTTCTAATTTAAGTCAGTGACCAAGAATTGGAAGGTGGACACAGCACTTGGTAAGGAAAATGGATTGTGCATTCCTCAGGAACTAATTAACTAAATTCTTTTTAGGGGTCGCGCTGAAATGCCAGGGCGTAGAATGGAGAGGCGGATGGAACCGAGGGAGGAATCTCAAACCAGACTGGAGCTCTTCTCTTCCACAGGATGCACTAATTGCCTATTGTAATGACTTACCTTAGCAACTTCAAAGATTCTGTTCTGCCTCAGAGAACTGCACGTACTTTGTCAGTGAAATGCGAAGCTCTGTGCTACTTTTGTTTACCATCATTTCAGTTTCTGTAAAAATAAAAATAAACTTTCCGCTGATTTTGGGGAATTGACTGACTAATTCAAACTTGCTATGACAATGGTTGTATTGTAGATGTGAAACTTCAGAGCCATGAACATAATGACGTTATTGTACGTCTAAGACTAAGACTGAATATGTTGCAAGAAATCTTTTTTACTGTTTAATGGGATAAGTAGTCCCTCTTAATATTAGCTGCAACGCTCTAATATTACGCTCTTGAAAAAGTCCTGCTAAATTGAAAGAGTGAAGCCTTAGCTTCAACACTGGAATAGGTAACACTGTCAAACTAATTAAAATATGAATAACAGCTCAAAGCAATTCTTGTCTGAAATTTCTTTCAGCTTGAGTTTGACTGACAGTAAATTCATTAAGTAAACCGAGAAAAGCCCGCCTCGTCAAAGCTGATTGGCTGTAAGAGGATTGCTGAAACATAATTGGTAGGAAAGTAGCGGGCCGGTCCAAAAACAAGATATTGATATTCCACCGGCACTGAGCTATCTGTCTTTCTAAATAGCTCTCAAAGGGTCTCATTTGCTTAAAAAATATGTGTATAGTGGACAAAACTTTTATTTTTCATTGACAGAAATCTTACCTTTTGTACCTTTAAATGAATTGATTTTTGCTGTGAATAAGTAGCTAGTTAATGACTATTCATTGCTCACTCACAATCCCATTACCTTTTTCTCTCCTCAATTGAGTTCTTGTAATGGCACATTGAATATCATTGAAAAGACAGTATGTGTGCTATGAAATGGCTTTACGATCAGAAGACTCGGTCAATTAGCTATTGTGTCTCACCGCATGTGCCATTCAACTCCAGTAGAGTAGAGTCGAAAATGAAGTGTGTCGGAAAATACTGCCATTTAATTGCTGCAACCTGCCTCAACACCTCGTATCTAATCCACTTAAAGGGCTTGTCACACATACCCTCATCTGGCTAAGGAACAGCAGAGTCCAAGACGGCGCTTTCTGAATATTTACATGATATTTGACAAACAGTAATTTGCATTAGCTATATAGTACATTCGTTTATATCATTTTTGGGTTGTTTTGATTCAAATGTTCTCCAATGCATTTTTAACAACCAAGCCCTACAGTGGTAAACACTTTTGGACGTGTGAGAGATTAAATCAAAACAGAAATAAGACGAGAGGCAGATATCTGCCACAGGGTTACTGTTCCCCTCTGGAAGTTACTTAGACTACATTTCCATTAAAATAAATGGCTTTCTCAGAGAAATATCATCATTATTTTTGTTTAGAGAATCTTCACTACTTAATTATAAGCCTCATTAATTCAAAAAAAAAGTAAGTGAGCTTATTACTGGGGTCTCTTCAACTCAGATTTGCAAATATCCTTCTTAAGTTTTCCAATCCTTCCCTATTATGTTAAATGAAAAGCTAACTGAGGTAATGAAGCAAATTGTATCCTTTCTCTGTTGCTCTTTCTTTCATTCATTATTTATTTTTTCTCCCCCCAAGTCTTAAAGATCTTAATGGATCGGAACTAAATGTATAACAAAGCCTTCCCAAGCTCTCTATGACACCTTTATAAACTGTGCATTGAACGGTATGTACAAAAGATTGTACTTTGTTACCTTTAATGACAATAAGTGACTCTTTGGTCAGGGATAGGATAGAACAACCCAGGACTGGACTGGATGGGACAGGAAATTATAAGTATAGGGTGGAATGGGATGCAATAGGACAGGAAAGAATGGAATGGGATGGGATAGGATAAGATAGGACAGTGTAGGACCATACAGAATAGGACAGGGTACAATAGGACAAGATAGGACAATACAGGGTATCTAATACAGGGTATGATATGAAAGGTTAATAGGACTGGGTATGATACAAGAGATAGGATGGGATAGGATGTGATATGAGAGGATACAACAGAATGGGATAAGCTGGCTCAAGCCAGTGGCTTCCATTTAGCACAGTAATGCACGTTTTCCTGCTGAGAATAAGCTTAACTTCTGAGCATTTGCTCAGTGCCTGTTAGCTTCCTTTACAACTTTACATTGCAGAACTCAGTGTCTGTTAGCCTCCTCACAGCCCTCAGTATCTGGGCCCTAAGGCAAGGTTGATGCTGAGGGTTTTGGGGTCCAGGTCTCTGGAGACCAGCCCACTCACAGTCCTACCGCATCTCCATTCATTATGTTTCATGTTCGGATCCCTCTCCACCCGTGTGCCAAGTCTGAGAGCATGGAGGTGGGGAAATGGGAGAGGCGAGTTGGGGGGGGGGGGGGGGGGGGGGCGGAGGTGGGAGGGGAGGAGGGGGAACAAGCTGATTCATATTCATTCTAATACAGTTTGGGGTCAAAATACATTCAGGTTCAACCAACCTGCTTTGTGGGTTCTCCTTCAATCCAGCAAGAGACGGGATCTGACCTGTGAGTTCAACCTCACAGTCTGGCTGTGGAGGCAGGCCAGAATGCAACACATACAGTCTTTAAACAGCTAGGACAAGCGCTTGCCGAGGGGATAACGAAGCAATTGGTGGTCCATACAAGAAGGATGGCCCAGGTGTTCTAAACGAACATACCGCAGCACTAGAAGAGAGATTAGAATATAAAAACATTGTGAGTAAAACATTGAAGGGGGGTTATTAGAAGTGTGTGCAGTCATCCATGCATGCGTCTGCACGTGCATGAACGCATGCGTGTGATCGTTGGTGTGATGCATGCGTGATTGTGTGTGTTCACATCCTCATCTGAGTGCGTGTGTGTGTGAACGTACGTGGGAGAAATGGGGATTAGTTTGAGTGAATACTGTGTGGCTAAGCTCTTAAATGGGATTAATTCAAGGTGGGCCGAGAGAAGATGACATTTCCCATAGTGCTGGTTTATGTCTCCTCCCACTCACAATGCCCACAACCTCACCTTATTAGAACATCACGTTTCAAAGCGTTGGTGAAGAAGAGGCCAATATTACAGAAACTATTGAGAAAAAAACTAATCTTTGTTATTTTTTTGTTAATAGTTTTTGTCATATTTCTGTAGTATATATATATATATACATATATATGGAAGTGAACTCTATAAAATGTTGAACTTCTGGGGAAAGACTAGTGACACCACACTGTAGGGATTGTAATGAGTTGGATTTCAGTCACGCCTTTAAACTGACCTCCATTGCCAAACGTTGAAATATTTATTGCAAGACACAAGGGTCGGCCAAGCTTGGGGGAATTGTTGCCATGAGAATATACTTACCACTTCACGTAGACTGCAAATAGAACCTTACTCTGCTCTGTGCTATTCTGTGCTTGTCTTCCTCCAGTATATGGAATCATTCAAACAGACAGCATACATTGATACTGTACAAAGACCTGTGTTTACCTGGTGGGATTTAGCTGGAGCATATTGATATCGTCAGACACTTCATTCAGATTCTTTAATAAGATTATAGGTAATGCATGTCAAGGTTGTGAATATGTTTTGGAACAGAACCACACAGAGCTTGCTAGCAAGGCATATTGCAATGGTAAACTACCTCATATTAAAGCAATGGATGGATGGACCATTATAGATGAATGGATGGATATAACGTCTGAATGGAAGTGATAATGATGCCACACCAGTCAACAATCAATAGAAGGTGGGGCATTCATTCGAGTGTGAGCCACCTGAATAACAAGCAGGGTTTCCATTCAAAGTATTTGTCAGCCACGTCTTGTCTGTCACACAGATTTCAACCTAGAGCAGCTACGGGCACATCCCCTTCATTGTCAACTCACGGTGCAGCAACGCACCAGGAGTCTCCCAGCCTCTGAAGTTAGGAAGACCCACGGTTAGGCCTTGCAGAAAGCAGCCGCCTCAGATAAAACGGCATATGCACCCTCTCGTCTCTAACGGCTGTCTTTTTGGCAGCAGACTGTGCAAAGGTAAAGCTAATTAATTAGACACAATGTCTGATGTCATCCCGGGAGGGCCGGGCTGCTGAATGACTTTGACAGAGGGACGAGATGAAGTGACACGTGCCAAGGTCCACGGAGCTGTCCGGTGGGTGACACCCACAACCTGAGCTTCACACGATGAGAGTCATGATGGATGAGCACCTTTCTGTCTGTGTCCCCAGGAAAAGATAACAAATGCCACAGTGAACACCAATGAACAGAAGTTCCTGCACAGAAGATAGAGGTGATACATATAACAGGGGGGGGGGGGGGGGGTAAAAGGAGGGGGGGGGGGGGGTAAAAGGGGGGGGGGGTAAAACTCTATATGTAATTATCTGCTGTAAACTTTCTACAGTACATCTCTATTTTGCTCCTATAAGCACATTACATTATGTTACTGTTTGGCCAGCTCTGGCTGGGCAACTTGAGGAGTTTAAGCTCCCCCCCTCTGAAGCAGGGTTGTTTGGGCACTACAGTGGCTTCCCTCTGATGTGCCATGGCCCCTGCATGGATACTTTGACATCCACATAAAGGACAGCCTGAGTAAAGCCGGTTATCTCCCCGACCAGTGACAGGACTGGCCGTGTGGTCAGGAGGATGTCCCCCCCCCCCCCCCCCTCACGCCCCCCTTAACCCTGCACGCCATCCCCACATGTGGCTCTCTGTTAGGAGGGTTAGCAGAGATAGCAGTCGCCTCAGGGGGGGGGGGGGCGTAGGGGTAGAGTTGTCGGTATTACCTGGACCAGCGGCCAGCACAGCAGATCACAGTTTAACAAATCGACAGCATTTGCTCCAACAGATATCCACAGATTGTCTGGTTGCCTGGTCCAAAGCCTTTGTGCCCAGAGACGGATTTACTGATGTTGCTGGCGTGGTGTGATGACCAGAGGTCTGACCCATGGAATCCAGACAAGAGGGTGCTTGAAATATCACTAAGAGTGAACTTGAATAGACTGCACCCTTTCATTCAGACTGCACTAATGCAGTTGAATTTAATATAATGCAGGTTTGTGCTGCAGGACACTTCTATGGTGATAGCTAAAAGCAGAATATGTATAAAACAAATGGCTACGCCTATATAACTTAGCCAAAACTTAGCCATAAGTCGCTCTGGATAAGAGCGTCTGCTAAATGACTAAATGTAAATGTAAAACATTATGACCACCTGCCTAATATGCTCATAGTTCATAGTTCTGCCTAATATGCTCATATGCTCATAGCTGCTGTTGATGTTTTGGACCCAATAACCACAGGAAACCTTCAGGGGTCTTGTACATTTACATTTAGTCATTTAGCAGACGCTCTTATCCAGAGCGACTTACAGTAAGTACAGGGACATTCTCCCCGAGGCAAGTAGGGTGAAGTGCCTTGCCGAAGGACACAACGCAACCTTCTGATTACTTGCCCGCTTCCCTAACCGCTCAGCCATCTGACTCCCTTGTAGAGTCCATGACTCAGTGGTTCTGTGCTGTTTGGCAACACACAGAGTACCAAAAGCATTTTAGGTAGGTGGCCATGTTTTGTCCCATCGGTGTGTGCATGTAGACATGTTTACAAGTCATTTCCGTAACTAACCCATCTCAGAACCGAAACTCATCTTGTCGCTCACATTCAAAGCTAAAACTCACATCATGCAAATGTTGCGGGGGAAGGTGTGAAAGAGATTCCAGTCAGAGATGCGCTTTCCATCGTCGTTAAAACAGACTCTGGCCTCCACCATGATCCTGTTAGGGCCTAAACCCTGGTAGAGTGACAGCATAAACAGAAGAAGGTCAAAAGAGACGGCTTGGTCTCCAAAGAAACGCCATCCCTTCTTCTGAGGGCAAGAACCGAGCTCTGCTTTCATATTCAGCTCACAGTCTCCTATACTGTATCCCCTTCATAACACGTGTGCCTGTGACAGATTGAGGAAAACAAGTTCTGGAACAGCAGCCATTTGTCTATTATTTAAAAGTTCCTGATGCTTGCTTTGAAGTGGCGGAGGCCGGTGAGGAGAAGAGCCTACGTTCTTATAATGAAACACGCTTTCCGGGCGCGGTGGCGTCCACCGTTCTCCATCTCTATTATAACAATCTGTCACGGTACATCAAACAGCTCCTGGCTTATAAATTAGAAAGATAATTAATGGAATGTGTTAGTCAGAGTGCGGCGAAGGCACCCCTAGGCTCCTTGTTTTCAACCGTGGCATTGCCACAGGAAGTCACACAGGGTGGTAAACATTTACCGCCCAATGCTATTAATCAGCTTGCTTGGCAAGCTTTTCATGTATGGACTGCAAAGCCCACGGGTCAGGGTACTTAGTGCAAGGGGGAAAAAACACATTTAATTTAACAGTAAACTCCCATTAATTACACAGGTCTGACACATATGTGCTTTTCCTGAATAATTGCTGCGTCATTATTTCAGAGAGAGTGGTGGCCTGTATGGGGAGGCAAAGCCTTGATCCACTGAGTAGTGTGTCACATATGATTATCTGTTTCTTTATCGGGTTCACCATCTGTGTCAAACTCTCAGCTGATTAAAATTTTACTCCTGTATGGCCGCCATTCAAGGAAAATAAGGGAATGTGTGATATTGTTTGGAAGTGTTGGAACCCTCGATGTTGAGGAGAACATCAGATGGCTCCTAATCGTCCGTTGACTTCTGAACATCAATTGGTTGTGGCCGTCTCAGAGTTCCCCAGATAAGGGCTTCTGGACTCAGGACCAGTGGAGATGTTTGTGCTGGGTAAGTGAAGGACGCGTGGGTTTCCTTCTGTTTGCAGTCACTGTGGAGAACGAGAGATAATGTCAGCACAGTCTGGATTAATCTGTCTCAGCTAAGGGCGGAGATTAAGGCCATCTGTGAAACTATGGCAAAATGTGGTATCGGAGCTTGGCAAGGATAGGTCGTAACCTCTCTGCCTGGAACACCGCCCCCTTGTGTTGGAAGAGGCAAGCGGAAGTTTCCTGGTTATATTCACAGACTTGATTGGATGAAGATGAAATAAGTGTTTATCACAGTAGGTTAATAGTTCACTTTGTATGTATTTCGTCAACGGATGTGTCGATGGAACAGATGTTGTTGTATTGTGATCCACGACCACCTGTGCACCTGTACGTGGGGATAGATCCACTATTTGGCGTCTCTGTTTTGGACAAATCTCTTTCTATTTGCTCCTCTCTCGCCATCAATCACATTCCAACATCACGTTTTGTACTTCATATTTACTCGCAGGCCATACACTCTCTCAGCACCAGTTCCTCTCACACAGAAACTCATGCACACCAGTGTCCAACAACTTCAATTACTGTTTGTTTGATTAACAACGTATTATGCGTGGATAATGGGAGTCAGGTGGCTGAGCGGTTAGGGAATCGGGCTAGTAATCTGAAGGTTGCCAGTTCGATTCCCGGCGTGCAAATGACGTTGTGTCCTTGGGCAAGGCACTTCACCCTACTTGCCTCGGGGGAATGTCCCTGTACTTGCTGTAAGTCGCTCTGGATAAGAGCGTCTGCTAAATGACTAAATGTAATGTAAATAATGGCCGCTGCACTAGAGTCATTCATTTGTTGCGTAAAAAGCACTTTTGCTTCCCAAGTTGACTGCGTGGAAGTAAGTTGCCTCCACCCAACTGGTTTGATCAGAGGATCCCTAGCTTCCCTGCCCCAGTGGTGGGCAGCACCTGAGAATCACCCGCCTGTTTAATTGCCGAGCTTGCGAAGACTAAATCGGTAGAGACTTTCATTAATAGAACCGGGCTATGTCTCAAGCAGCGCGTGTGACACGTTTATTAGGTCTTGCTGACAAATGAGAATCAGAACAGCCTCCAGGCATTTGCTAAATGGTTCCTTAAGCGCCTCCTAATGCAGCCGGCTTATAGTCTCTGTTCCTGAGAACGGCCCGCTAATATGTCACCCATTATAGTGTCATTTCCAGATAACTCTAATAACGTATGTGTTAAATTATTATCACCACATTCAAATGGCTTGACATCTTTTGTTAATTGATGTATAGACATGTGTGCTTGACATGTGCTGCCCATATCACTTGGCATTAGCCCACCTGTATTGACCCTCAAACTATGATTGAACCTTCTCCTAGACTACCATTAGTATGTGCAGAGTCATAGGCCTACAAATATTCTCTCGCCCGAAAAACCCAACGTCATATAGCATTTGTTAAAGTCTGCAACTAAACATCACAAGAACAAACAAAAGCCTACACCATTAATATGTCTCATTAAAATATAAAACATAAAAAAGGAATGGCTTCACGGTGACTAATGCATTTTTTTTTACCGAGCGTCTAATAAACAAGCTGTCAAAGCCTCCTTTAGGCCAAAAAAAAAAATGACTTGCTTGATGTGTGACATTTTCCTGACTGACACATTCAACAATCACGCCACTTGTCTTTGCCCCAGACGTGGGGTATAAGTCTCCAGGATTTAATGGAATTTCTAGCTGCGACCACAGTAATCTGTCTGCTTCCAGATGGAGTTTCTCATTCATTAGTGTTTGACTTGTTCACAGGCCACCTTGAGAAAGCCAGAAATGACTGCCAGCTAAAATAACCCTGGCTTTCAGGGAACCTGTAATACGAAATGAATGATCAACATCTCTCGTGCTCGTGACCATTGTGTTGACAGTAGATGCATGCGGACGGAGCGCAACACTACGTGTTTTTGCAGCACAAGGCTTTGAATTCCATTTTGTAATATTGCATTGATGCGGGGAATTCTTATTTGAGATGCATTTAAGAGAGGGTTAGAAGATCAAGGCGAATTGTATTTGTCGTTGAGAGAGAAGAAAAACAAACCTTAGGTGGTTGTTTTCAATATGTTGGGGCTTTAACAGTGTCAATGTACCAATGATGCTTTTCAATCATCCTCTTTTCAGTCTCAATGGCATAATTTCGTCTGTGTTGATGCTGCCATTATTGTTCATTTTTCCTGAGCTGATCAATGACCTTCGTATGGTTAAGTGCATTTCAATTGAATACATGCACAAGACATACAAATGACAGGTTTAATAGCAATCCTGAGGAAGAGGAAAATTATTGTTATCCATCAGTATTTTGTATTTCTTATGTTTTTTTTTATGTTTATACATATAATCCAAAAACAATTGATACTTGAAGGGTGTCCCAATTTGTTGATCCATGAGCTTAGACATATCTTGGAGAGGCAATCCACGTTACTTTCTTGAAACAAGAAAATTAACCACTTTTGGCTCTATTGCACCAACCAAACCTCCACGAGTAATGACCCACACGCCAATCTGCTGGCAGCTACCGTCAGGGAATAGGCCAGAGAGAGCATCCAGGGATAAACCTGGCCCAGGGTGGTAATTACAGAGGGTTGATGTGCAGACACCACTCCACATGGACCTTATTGACTCACAAAGACAAAGAGATTGTCCATCCGAGAGAACTAGCACCGACCGTCCAGTTAAACTGAAATGGTTAAGGGGAAAAGGAAATCAATGAGTCAGTGGAGGCCCAGACTCCCCCCATTCCCCCCCTCCCCCCTCCCTCAGGGCCTCGCGTCCCCAGTGTTTGTTTTTTTCCAGTGACACATCTGTCACAGGGAGTGAAAGTCACACAAATATTGTTTTAGTCACCGCATCTACAGGAATAAGGAAAACACAGCCACAGCCATATGTCCTCTGCCGTGAGACATTTTTGAGAATAAACATTTAAGTTTTGTGAGCAAAGTTGGAGGCTGATTAAAATTCAACATTTGCGTTGGGTCATAATAGGCTGCCACTTTCAGAAAGCCATGATATGCAGAGTGATCTGAAATAGCAATGACTCATCGCATATAGGTAAAATGTTCCACTGCAGGTATACCACTTACTGTATCACCAATGCCAAGCTGCCTATGCCTGCAGGAGGAAATGACATCGTCACCATCAGCGAGTCCTTGTAGTTTGGTGCCCCAACCACAGCTGTTACTGTCGTCTAGGTGACACAGATTAAAGTGTCAGCTGAGATTGGCTGAGAGCAGGGGCGAGGTGTTGGAGACTAACCCAGGGCTGCCCACCAGACCTGGGCCATAATGAGAAGGAGCAGCCTGAGGTCCCTCCCAGACTGGTCCAGTTCTAGGGGCCACCCCGCCTGTTACAGCATTTAATCTTGAGGAAGGCGCTTGACAGTTTGAATGGATATCTAACCCCCACTCTGGGGACTGGGGCCACGTCCTTGCATTGTAATCTAATGCAGTGTTCCACACCTGCCCGCTCTTTTGGTGGTGGTTTAAAGGAGAAATGAGAGAGGTTTTGAAAAGCCTTGCGGCTGACTTTTGATGAACTCTCACAAACCGACATGATTGATTCCTTAAAGCGGCAGTTCACTCAAGACCCATATTTTTTGTTCAATTGTAATTCACAAAACATCATCGACAAAAGGCGCAGAGTTTGTTAACATTGACATTAAATGTTTTTTACTCCTCCTGTGTTCTTTGCTGGATGTAATAATTCTTAACATGATACTGTATGTACATATATACCTAGCATTGTATTAGGAACTGTACATTGCATTTGCAATGCATTCTTGCCAAAATATTTACATTGCGACCTGTGAATAAAGGTCAACTACCTAAAGTACAGCATTCTATGTACACTGTTATGAACATCCTATTTAAAGCTCCTGAGTAAATAATGAACGTAGACACACCAGAAACACATGCAGACAATCCACATAAAATATATGTAATAGTCAGTTAACTGAGAAAGCCCAAATACTGCTTGACTTAGCGGTTGATCAGAAGACAGCCATGTCATATGCAGATACTGTCTGTCACCTAGTTAGTTCTGACAAGGTCAACCACAGATGCGTGTCATTCACATCTCAGCATCATTTGCATCTTCATTTCTGTGCATTCTGTTCATCCCATGCCTTTTTGCTTCTTAGCCAAGAACATGAGATGTTAATAACTTTGACACTGAGTGTCAGAGTTATTAACTGTTATTATGCTGTTTGTACGCTACAAACAGCATATACAATTTACAAGGAAAGGAATCATTCTGAATGTATTATTCTACAGATGTGTTTTGGTCTCTTTAGTGGAGGAATCTGCATGTCTGGATATCTGGATAGTGCCAATCAAAATAATTGAGGAGTAAGCTTAGTTATGGTGCAGATGCTGGAACAGTGTGTGTGTGTGTGTGTGTGTGGGGGGGGGCTGTGTGTGAGAGAGATAGAACAAGAAGGGGAAGAAAAAAAAAATCTTTTGATAAAACATGTTTACATTTCCACATCTTCAAAGCAATTATATTTCATCAAGAGGATTTGATTTCAACAGATGGCAAGGTGTGACTCCACAATCTTTCTGAAAGAACGCACACATTTGCACCATCACTCACGTTTGTGGTTGTTTACCAGAATCTCAGATGTGCTGATTTACAAACGTCCATCATGACGCTGGCAGTGTCTTCTTCTGCTTCAATTACCAGATCTGAAGCACACAACTGAAGCAGTGCTATAACCACACTACCTTCTCCCATGAATGCACTGTAGCTCTCAAGGAATAAAACATATTTTATCAGGTTCACAGGAAGTCCAGCCCATAAGAGAACAAAAGGCTAGACCAAGGATAAACCTCAGGTAATGGCATGAAGTGGCCTTTGGTGAGAAGATCAGAGGAGAAACTCTCAGGATCAATACAATACTCTCAAGGACGATACCCTGGAAGAGTGTACAAGAAATGAAAAACCCTGATCAATTTGGTTTCCATTAAAGTTTATGGATGATTCCTGTGTGTCGGTCTACTGGTTTTAGACCAATCAAAATTCAAAATTATGTTCTGAATTATTAGTGAACCCAAATGTCTTTCAGACACATTTTTCATCCAAAGCTTGGATGAAAGTTTTTAGTATTTAATACAAACACAAATTTGAGTTATGTTTTCATTATGCAATAACAGCTTTGTGTGGTGTGAGTTTTTTCCACACAAAACCCTGTAGTATGAATGTTGGGTTTAAGACCTCTCTGCTACAGTTTGTGCTCATCATGATTGTGACAGATTTACAATATTCAGTGACAGATGTATCCCTTTTTCACATCTGACGACAACACATTGTATAGTTACAATTCATGATATACAGTATAAATAAACACAACCACACATTTACATTTAACCCGTTAAGGAGTAGCATCACACATATGTGATCGTTCGAAAGCGGGCCCCACAGAGTACCGTCACACATGTGTGATTCTGAACATTCCAACCGACTATTTTCCGATAGACAAAAACTATATGAAAAACGCTATAGTATGGCTTCAAACTTTACAATTAGGAGGCTAACAAGTAACACTAGCAGGTAGTAGCATTGCTACGAGTATTATGCTAGGTTGCTAGGTAACGGAAGCTAACTAAAACTAGCTAGCTTCCGTTTTGGAAAAATAACTCACTCTGGTGGAAGCGTCGGTAATATTTAGAACTCACTCCTTAAAAGGTTAATGAACAGATTATGAATCTAAAACAGTGCATTTAGTACATGACTGCATCCGATGATCAAGGAGTTGTAGTTCTCTAACAGTTCCACCAGAATTATAGCAATTTATACCAAGGAACATTCTGTACTTTGTACCAGTCAGTGCAACAACAACAACAACAACAACAACAAGATCTCAGCTTCAATATTACATAATCTTGCAGATGCAGTTTGTGTTAACAACAGTATTATTCTATATAAAGAGGAAGAGGAGGAAGACCTATCCTTTTTGGATCTCACATTGTGGTACACTCAAACACATGCGTGCAGACAGACTACACACTAGGGGCATCCAAATTCCTTCTCTGCCTTGTTCCCTTGTTTCCCCTCCTCTGAGGGTGGGCAGGAACAGCGGTCAGCCACCTCAGCAGTGCCTGGGGGCTGGTTCCAAGGCCAGAGAGCAGTCTGTTCTCCATGTTTTTGTATTGGGGTTCTTTGAGGAGGAAACCCATGTGAGCATGGGAATGACATGCAAACTTCATGCAGAAAGGTCACACCTTTTATCAAGGTGCACTGAGATTTTACAAAAGCCCTTACGCACCGATGCACTTTCCATAATAGTGTTGACTGGCCTTTTCTGGACAATTTGGAGGTTAACTCCCTGACCTGCCATTGTTTTTAAATTAGTTGTTTTATGATTGTATTATACTCAAGTGATAATATTGTATTATTATTTTACAAGATAACTAGTTTTTCATTGTTGTAATTGTGTAATGACTTGGTGCTGCCTATCTTGGCCAGAACTGTTATATAGAGACATCTCAATGAGACCTTGCTGGTCAAACAAATAAAAACAATATAAGTAAGGACCAGGAGACCACCTGAGCACCAAGAGGGGAACAAGCTCAGGACCTTCTTGCTACCCTGCCACTAAATATATTGAATATACAGTACATATGTATATCACTTAGACCTGCAGTTCTTTATCAGAAATGGTCTGTTTAGACTGCATTATCTCCATTTCCATGCCAGGAGAGCTCCTGCCATGATTGCTGTTCTGCAAGACTGCTTTGGAAAATGGGACCATCTCAGATGAGACATCGTTGATTTATGGGAAGAGTTCGTTTAAGTCATCTGTGCCAAATGCGGACATCTTGTAGGAGCCTCTGCATCCCATGGTAGATATGGCATTATCGTCAATTATATGCTAATCGCAAATGGAATGCATTATCTTTGGGTGATTTGTGTCAGTAATTAGATGCCATGAGGAGGGATGGCTCCAGACATTTGGTATGGACGACACACAGTCATAATCACCACTGCTTTCTCTGTCCACCAGACAAATTAGACATCAGTCTGCTTCCATAAACTGGCCAGAGATTTGACTAAGATCTCAGATTCCCAAATTTTCCTGCCAAATTACATAAATGGTCCAGCAGCAGTATTGTGGAATTATTGATAGATAGTGGAAAGTTTTACATCAGCATGAACCAGAAAATTACAATATGCTTCAATTTATTCCACAACTATGTGACCTGTTATACAACAAGATCCTCTTGAAATGGAACATCTCTAATGTCCGGTATACTAGTATATCCGTTGAGGGGTTGAGTGCCTCTTGTGCTCCTAGTACAGGTCCGTGATACGACGAGGGGCAACATTTCTGTTGTTTTGTGAACAGGAGACGTGGGCAGCATGGCCTTGACCTGTCTCTCTCCCCGTCTCTGGAATTACAGTTTGCTGTCGCCCAGATAGCTGAGCTGGAGGCAACACTTACAACCTCTAGCAGCACAAACAACCCAGTTGCTTCTAACACACCACACTACTGCATACTGCAATGTTGTTGTTAATATCAGTGTTTGCTATTTAGTCATTTATAGCACATTTCTGAGATAGGGTTCGTTAGATCGTTCTTCTGAAGGACACTGCCAGTTAATGAGTTCAGCCTACTGAGTTTACCTTTGAAGTGATCACAAGGCCACGGTGCAGCAATGCTGTACAGAAAATAAAGAGTGGGAGTGATAGACTAAATTTTCTAATTAGCTATGAAGTTTACTCCAAGAGCACCCATCTGTTCCCTTCTGAATAGAGTCAAAGCAATCTGCACTGGTCTGTTTACCACACAGCTATCCTTTCCTGGAGATGGGATCTTCCTGCTAGCTACGGTGAATTGAAGCTTTCATGCACACTGCTTATAAATTGGTTTTAGCTCATCTTTTCCAAGTCTGTATTTCATAAGCCTAGCTCTCCAGATGTACAGTATATTATAACATCTTCAGTAAAAAATAAATATAAAAGTAAGACCCAAGGAGACAAATCAGAAAATGAAAAAAAGAAGTGAAATTGTTATTTCTTTTTACTTAGTCAAGTTGCCCACAAGTGATACAGCTGAACACCACAAAAGTAGGGATGAGGAGCAGATGGTTGGTTTGTCTCTTTGTATTTGTTTCCCTTCAAAACCAAAAACCAAGTTGCGATGTTAGCAGCTGCTTAAACAACAGGCATTTCTGTTCACACTGATTGAGTCTTTAATGTGCATTCTGTTGGAAGATATCAGAGAGCTCATTAATGCGCGACCAACAATGGCATGCGGATATGTTCTGTCAAAAATCTCTGAAAGTGAGGTCAAAGATATCCCACTGAATATGCATGTGAATTCATGTTTACATCTCCCTATCTTTTCGTGTGTGGGTTTACGTGTGTGTACTTGTGCGTGCATGTGCGCGTCTCCAACTAGTGTATGTGTGCTTAAGAATGTGTGTGTGTTCCTAACACAGCGACCACACTGTACGTGTTCATGACAACATTCTAAATGTTCACTCTCGCACAGCTCTGTTGTCACCTGTCCTCATTGCTCAACATTCTGCAGATGCACAGACTAATCTTACTTGCCCTTGCCTACCTGCAAATGTGCTCTGTGAAGGACAGATAAGAGCTGTCATATATGAAATCTATTTATTTTTTTCTCACGTCACCTCAGTGTTAATGTCCCCATTGGGGTAATATCCACAGGTGAGTCAGAGACAAGCCCCCGGGGTGGGGGGGAAGGTGTGGGGGAGGTTGGATTGAAGAACCGTCCAATCTCACCGCAGACAAGAGACTGGGCGCTAATTGTAAATCACAAAGCCGAATGCATATTATTCTGTGCAGACCCAATAACCAAGGCAATCACAAGCGTCGCTATTAGAAATTGCGTTGGAAATATGTTGGGAAACATCATTTGATGTTGGTATCAAAGGCTTAGCCATGACGTGCATCTGTGCGCGGTCAATAACCATTAGCTGCACTTACAGAGCAAAGCAGAAATGAAGAACACTGGATATCTGGTTTCATTTAATCCTGTTGCTATAGTTATATCACCTCATGACTTTCCTGTACTGTAGCTACTGTACAGCGTGAAGAGATATATGTCAGGTGATTATTTTTTAAACTAAAGTAAGAAATGATGGAAGCAGTCAACTTAGCCCACTCATCACTACATTCACTAAACAAATTATCTGGCAAACAGGAACGAGCAGCCTATAATGGGTTCAATTTCAAACCCATTTTAAGATGATGAGGACAAGCACACTGGACAGTTTCTTTATTGAAACACATACTCCATCCCAGCTCTAGATGTGCTTTTGTAAAGACGCCATTTTGGTAGGCCTCGCACATCTTTCACAAGGCTTAGATTCATTATATCTTTATACATTAAACTGTGTATGTCCAAGGGCACCCCTTTATTCAGATTGGAACCACACAGTTGAGTCAATGTGCCAGCAGTGTCTTCCAGACCCCTTTGAATGGTTCATTAGTATTTCAATAGGAGAAAGGCCTAATGAAGGTTAGGAACATCCACTGGATTAAGGGGAGTGACGTGGCACACGACACAGGGAGTGCCACGCACAAACAGGATGGTGAAGGATGGAGAGAATGACATCCATTATTCCATGGTCAATGGATGTAAACGTCCCTTTGTGTTCTTGAGGAGGACGTGATTACACAATGACCCAACCTAACGGTCTTGAAAGTTCCTTTCAAAGCGTCACCATGCGTGTTGATAACGGATATACGGTATGACCATCCTGTAAAGCCTCCAGGATGCAGTGTGGAATGTTTAAGAACATTAATGAAACAAGCTAAGCTAAACGGGACAGAACGCTTAGCACTAAAACTGACAACACGTTTGAATGCTCAAATTTTGCATCAAAAGCTCAAAAAACATGCTGACCTGTTGGCATCAGGGAAGCCATTTGTGCAATTGCTGGCAAAGAGGGCAGAACAAAAACGAAACTTGTATCTGATTTTACACAATGTTTGGTTGTGTAAGACACAGCGCAAAGACATCCATGTAATTTGCAGTGACAGCTGCTCTTATCATTTCCCAAAAACTAATAGGGCTCTCTGCTTATCAGCCATCATCAGGAGAGGACGAGCCAGGGTTGTTTCCGGCGATTTTGATGTGAAATATTTTCTGAGGGAACATCAGATAACCTTTGATAACCCATGCATGTCATGGGACAATTACTTACCAAAGCAGAATGACGTAGCCCAACGAATTCACCTAAAAAGTGACAATAAGCCCACTCCTTCACACTAGAATACACTTCGGCTTGTGATGGTGTCTTTTGGCTGTGATCCCAAAGCCACACCAACATGACTCCTCTCAGCTCAGTGTGTATTATTTGTTCAATGGTCCCCTGAGGTTTTCTGCTTCAGTCTTTCCACAACACATCTCTGCACACTGCCCCCAGCCCCCACTCTGCAAACACTGTCAGAACATTTGATTTACCTGAGAGGAGAAGCCACGAAAGATAGTTTTAATTATTAGGCACAACGGCGGCCTCCTGCTTAAGGCCAAATATTGTAAACGGAAACACAAACATGTCTTGTAGCCCGAGGGCATATGTGGGACAGGTCGGAGACAAAGCTCACTCAATCTCAACAAGATAGTTTCAAACCCATTCTTTTGTGTATCTATATAATATGCAATGTTTCCTTCCAATCTCATGAACATGTCTCACACCAGTGGTGTTGTCTAGTATGAAGTAATGGGCACAGTGTCTGTTTACCAACGCCTCCTCTTCCTCTTGCGGTCCCTTGCCCACGCATCGCTGTTCATTTTATAGTGGGCATGCAAATAAAGCCTTTAGGGCATGCAGCAAATGCCTTCGTACCACGTGAAGTAGATCACTGCATCTTAATATATAATCTAAAGAACCAATACATTGACAAATAATCTGGGAAAATTTGTAGGAAAATTAGTTACTGAGCTGCCCCGGCATGTTCAAAGCTATCAGCTTCCGTTTGAATAATGTTCGAGGAAAAAGTGAGGTGGATAAAGGGAAGCAGAAGCTGGAATAAGCAGACAAACAAGGAATCAGTCAACATATTTATGTTTTTCTCCATTGATATTCAAATGTACAGTATCTTTGAGGAATTAACAGGAAGAGAACGGACAGACGGGCTCTGTTTCTGTGCCTGCTGAATTAGCACATGTAAGAGTACAGTTTGAACACAAATTGTTTGAATTTAACGTAATCCAAGTAGGTTTGCTATTGCTGTTGTTAATGTATTTAAAACATTTTTTTTTTCATCTTGACGTAGTTTTCTTACATCATTACCTTGTGTCAAGGCTTTCACTTTTTAGTTTTCACAGGAAGTGCATTATAGGTCTGGGCATGGATTATAAACTGCTGACACTCAATTCAGTCATTCTAATATTTCATCAATTTAACATGATACATTCTAGTACCAATGATAGGGGTCATTACAATTACAATTCAATTACATTGAAGTGTTGGCATGAGTGAATGAGACTGATAAAGAACAGTAAGCAGCTGATAATTGGTTTCCATGGTGACTGACACTATTGATTTTCAAACTGCCCTAGTCTCACTCATACCTGTAATTTAAAAAGGCGAATAAACCAGATTAATTTGAAACCATCAATTACGTAGCAATAACAAGGATTTTACAAACAACAATCCCGCTTGCTTTATTTTCCAAAAACAAAGCAATGGGGGCCACACCAACAAGGTATTTGCAATGCACTTAATGAGTTTATGATGACTCCGCTAAACAGGCTTGCTTTTATACTGGTGTAGAATAAACATTGTAATTGAGTTTGGGCCATGTTTCTTTCTGACACAGTTTATGAATGAAGATTGGGAATGCAGTTAGGCTTTTACTGTTCTGCCTGTGAAACATGGTAACAGGGGAACAGACTGTCCCTACCTGAATGTTTTAATGGGGTACTCTCAGTGTGCAGTCATTTTTATTCTGTGAACATTTCAACTGTTGTTAAGGGAGACATTACTGCTATTTTACAGCTTCAATTGCATATGAAACAAATATGTCATGCCATTGCCTGGTTTTTATTTATTTGTAAATAGTAAAGTAAAGACAAATATTTGTCTTTACTAGAAGAACAGTTGTAAAATACCAAATCAATGTAGAAATGCAATGTCCTTCTATTGATGTGGTAGGCTATGCATTAGAATACATACATACATACCTCCATTTTGGTTGAACAAACATCATGCTATTGTTTGTTCTCATGATAGTCAACCCTTATGGTGTCCGTTTTTTATGTGGAATCAGCAGAAAATAACAATGCAACTGTTAGGAATTTGTTTTCCACGTTCCTTTTCTTATAAAGTAGATCAAGTCAGAATTGGTGCAATGGAACTATTATATTTTATAATATAATATAATATTATAAATTAAACTTGTGGGGTTCTTTGTAATTTGAAGCCTCTGTGGTTACTATTTCATGCCCAGAAGGATTTGTAAGAAAAGAAATATAATAATGAATCAAAAAACGTCACGGTTTTTAAGCTTCATGGTGTTCTAAATGTAAGGAAACAGGAAAATGGACACAGTGGGGTATTTCAAACTGTAAGCATTTCACAGACTGTTAACTGCATTGTCTGCACTGTCACTTTAGGACTTGAGGCTGAACACTTGAGGTTGTACAGATTTAGAAGATGACAAATCTTCTGTACTGCTATATGTTGTTTTTCATGTTCTTCATGGTTGTATTATTTTGATTATATTGGATATGTAGGATTGACAATAAGGGATATCTTTCAACATAGAGACAGTGAAGCATCATTTCAGCATGGAATTCAGTACAGTTGATACTTGAATAATGTGCAAAGTCACTGGTCCACATGTAGTGTCAGTAATTCCCTGGCCTTAATATCC
The DNA here is from genome assembly GCF_963692335.1 of Osmerus eperlanus. Lineage (NCBI taxonomy): Eukaryota > Metazoa > Chordata > Actinopteri > Osmeriformes > Osmeridae > Osmerus > Osmerus eperlanus. The sequence continues at coordinate 14,019,815 of NC_085018.1, read as the reverse complement.
AGCACATAACGCACTGACCAATTTATCTTTGCAATGTCCACATTAATACGAGCTATTCATGTGAGATGAAACAGGAGAAAGAAAAGAGTTATCACAGAGCAACAGAGCTGAAAGCTTGCCCATTAGCCTAAAACTTTCAGCAATTAGAAAGTGTGGCCGGGCCTCAAGAAGAGTTGTGAAAAGGCTGAGTAAAGCTGTGGCGGAGGGGGGTCGGGGGGTGCATGGCTAATAATGAACTTGTGCGTCTGAAGCGAGATAAAAACAGAGATTCCAGTGCAGAGACGCAAGGAGATGGAGGATGGAGTGGCCTTTCCTTCGATATGACTTGAGATTTTATACCTCTAACTATGTGATGAAGACAGATGAAAGCACACACACTTCAGAGCTAGGATAATGACAAGACTGGAAGTCCTATCCCTGGCATTGAGAGCTGTGCACTAAGGCAATGAAATAGCACAGTAAGGAATTTAAGAAGCATGTGCCACTCTCCACACAAATAAGACATGCTTTTATCCTCTGAAAGGAGCCTGAGATTAATTTTGAAATGGGAGTATGTCTCAATCAATCATATGTCTTTGAATTTATCACACACAAGAATCATAAGCTGATAGCCTTTGGTTCAGACTTATGCCCAATTGCCCACTGCCGGATAACATAGCTCAGACAGTATTATTAATTTATAAGAAAAAAGGATGATCATAAAGCACAGGCTTCAGTGTGGTCTTGCAAAATGATACTGTCGGATATTTGTCAGTTAAAAGCTGACTTACAGTAAAAATCTTACTGTAAATATGTAGGCCTTTAAGTTGTAGTAAAGAAGCAATTGTACTGTGTTAGCTAATGTGTTTTCAGTATTGTGTGAGCATTTTTCATGTGCCATTTTTGGTTAATATCTTCATGAATAAATAAAATAAATTATTTAATAGCCTAGCTGTCAATTTTTTTGACTTGTTTTCAAGATAGATAACATTTTATAATATTTTATGCCATTTGTTTTTGTATGTGTCCAGGTTGAAAGTTATGTAATTGATTAGCTATTTTGTTCAAAACTTATTTCAGGGTATACATTGGTCTTCTAAAGTTGAAATATTAAATGTATCATTCACGGTAGCCTTCATTTCATCCTAAAAAGCAATTATAGAACACATTTGCTACAAAGCCTCTTTGACCTGTTGAGTTCGTCATTTGAGTAACAGCAATAACTTTAGGCTAAGATAAACATGTCTGCTGCAGTCTGAAGAAACCATTAAGGATTGACAGGAGCTCTTTGCAGTTCAATAACATGTTCAAATGGCTTTTGAGTTGATTTAATTAGCTTCCCACATAAGAGAGGAGTGTCCCATGTGGATATGTAGCACTGCACACAGTGCACGTTTAGATATATATTTATGGTACTGACAAGTGACTGTTGCCAAGGTTAGCTTTGGGAAACTCAAATTGTGCACATGAAAACAGTGTGATGACTGTAATGTAGTATATACCGTAGGGTTCAAATGCAGATTGTGTGTTTTTTATGTGAATTGTCTCTGATTTAGCTTTGTAAGCTAAAGTTCAGGCGACAATTATACAAATCTCAGGTCCAGACAGAAAGACAAGCAATAACACAAGAAAGCAAATTCACAGAGACAAACAATATTGCCCTTAGATTTATGTGTTGAAGACGTCTTATTTGGCATTCCTGGTCAGGTGAAATGTCAAAGAACAATAGAACGTGTCTAAAATATCTGCAATTTGTGAGTTTGTTTTAAGCATTTAATTGGCTTCAAAATAATCAGTTTTGAGAGTTTACATATACGTTCTATATATTTGATGTATTTTGTTGGGGTTTTATAAGAATATACTGAAGGCCTCCTTTACATAATATACTACAATATACAATATAGTATGGACTCATACATAACACAATATACAGTATTGTATTTTATTTTTTAGGTATAACAAAGTCATAACTGCAGTGAATAGCACTTCTTTTGAAAGCAAGATTCAAGGCGTCGTCTATGAATTCTATCCGCGCTTTCTCAAGGACGCACGGTGAAGGGAGTAAAACAGGATTCAAGAGTGTACCATACATACCAGCCTCCACAAGGGTTACACCACAGCTTAGTGTACCATACATACCAGCCTCCACATGTGTTACACCACAGCTCAGTGTACCATACATACCAGCCTCCACATGGGTTACACCACAGCTCAGTGTACCATACATACTAGCCTCCACAAGGGTTACACCACAGCTCAGTGTACCATACATACCAGCCTCCACAAGGGTTACACCACAGCTCAGTGTACCATACATACCAGCCTCCACATGGGTTACACCACAGCTCAGTGTACCATACATACCAGCCTCCACAAGGGTTACACCACAGCTCAGTGTACCATACATACCAGCCTCCACAAGGGTTACACCACAGCTCAGTGTACCATACATACCAGCCTCCACATGGGTTACACCACAGCTCAGTGTACCATACATACCAGCCTCCACAAGGGTTACACCACAGCTCAGTGTACCATACATACCAGCCTCCACAAGGGTTACACCACAGCTCAGTGTACCATACATACCAGCCTCCACAAGGGTTACACCACAGCTCAGACTGAAGGTGGAGGGAAGTGGATGGAGGTTGACAGCATTTGAAAAAACCTGGACAAGCTCTCTGTCCCAGACACCTTGGTATTCCAGTCCAATCAACAGGAGGCTGTAGAAGTGTCCTGGAGGCAGGGGCCATGTGCTGAGCCGGGGTGCGGAGCTCCGAGATCATATCAGCATGCCACGTCCGTAACAAACCACGCCAACAATCGCTTTCAACTCCGCTCTGAGGTGGTTGGCGTGTGCTGTTAAGTCAATCGAGGGATGTGGCAGGAATATAGATTTTTCTTGCAACGGCCTCTCACACATCATCACGTTTTTTTTTCACTCCCTGCCTAAATTCTGACAGGCAAAGCTTTGGCCCATTTACAATCTCTTGGCTCATTTAAGTTACCACTTGTGATCCATGCGTTCTCAAGTATGTTGGGAACAGAGAAACATTTTTCAGAGATAACCAGAATACATTTTGTTGCACATTAGTCTTTAGAGAGCCCAGTCGCTCAGTCATAACACTGATATTGAACTATTGAGCAGTAGGCTACTCAACAATGAAAACTTGAATATGGTTTGAAATGACATGGAGCACTCTACAGTATCTATATGAAGATTATGGAAATGGAAAGTTAGGAGGATGGGGAGGATAGGTAGATTTGTAGCGCATTTGTTTTTGGAGCCTACGAGAAGTGGCAACCTCATCTGACTTACTAATCAGTTCCCTAGGTTTTATCCCTAGCTGCACCCGCTCCTACCACAAAAACATAAAATGCATGCTAAATTAGGTATGTGAAATATATAACTATTTTGGAAACATGACTGCCCATGCACAGTGAAGATAAATGTGTTAAATAAATAGATGAAGAGATAGATAAATAGATGTATACCTAAATAATGCCAGAAGGATTGTCTTTAGAACACCTGAGACACTTCTCTCATGTTGATTCATTCGTATTATACTGGGACTGACAATCTGATGCACTAATAGTACCAATCATCATGATAGAACAAGATTCGATTAAATTGTCTGTTACTCAAAGGATGCTTTGCAGGGAATATCAAATTCATCTATAGATTCTGTGGCACAAGAAGTGCAAATAAATACCAAAGGACTTTTGGAACATAATTTCCCAGCTCTAGAACCCTGAGAGAGACCCACCTTAGTTTTGCATCTGCAGCTGATAAAGGGTGAATCCCCAGGCCTGGTAATGTTCTCACATCCAGCCTTTGCTGAATCCCTCTCTCTCTCTGTCTCTGTCTCTGTCTCTCTCTCTCTCTCTCTCTCTCTCTCTCTCTCTCTCTCTCTCTCTCTCTCTCTCACACTCTCTCTCTTATCTCACTCTCAGTGGGGAGCTGTTTATGGCTCTTTGTCTGAAAGCACAGTTCAGTTTTGGGTCATTTAACAACAAAGGCTTCAGAAAAATGCATACAAAGGGGTTTAGATTTTAGCGCACTATCAAACGTTCAGCATAACAAGTTTGATGGGTCGGATTGGCTTCCAATCACAAAAAAGACAGAGAAACAGCCCGTAGGTGCTTCCCTGTAGAATTTACTGTAAACACACGGACACACTTCTTAAGGTCATATTAGAGTTACAATTTGTACAGAATTACAATAGTTGGAATTTATGGAGCACATGATACCAATACTAGTGTAAATACTCATGTATGTGAGTACTTATAATACTATAATACACACATTTCTACATAGAATCTAGCCTACACCAAATATTATGTTTTACTTTAAAACAGACATTTTGAAATACTTTTTTATCCTTCTTATTTTACCCATTAAGAACGGTTGAAAACATTGCACACAGCTTTTGCAATTTGAAAAGTGAGGATATGTATTGCCTGTGGTTAGCATTATGTGTTGCCTGTGGTGCATGCACAGTTTCTAGGGGTGACCCTCAACAACGATCTTGGCCTCATATGACCAGGAACTCACCAAGCCGCAAACAAGAAAATCAATACCTAAGCTCTTCAGACTTCCCAGCTTGTGAGCCCAAAAAGACAATTGGTGCGGTTTATCTAAGAAACATATCAGCCTCATGTTTCTGACAGTTTGACATCCACTAAAGTTGATTCTCCATCCCTTGAGACTGTGGTTACCAACAGGGAATACGAGACTTGAGATGTAAGGTGAGTAAAAAACACCTGGGTCACTGGTTTCAAAACATGCTGGGTCACATGACTCAATTCCAGATTGGGTAAACATGTGCTGTCTTTCGGTATGATGTTCAAGGCTTCAGTTCCGACTGACGAGATGAAGTCAACACACTCTGAGACGAAGACAGTGATAAACAGACACAAATGTCAAAATGTGGGGATATTCATGATATTCATATTTCATCTTTGTGAGCTTTTTTCCCCAGTATTAAAATTCCAAACAGAAGTCGATATAGTGTTCTATGGCCTACTGCAGTTGAAGAGTCATCACAATCTCTGCTCATTCACAAATGGATTTGCCAGGAAAATATATTCCTTCTTTCACCAGAATATAATAATCCCCCTAGTTTGACCAACCCACAGACTAGAATTACTATAAAACATTCCTGTTCACATTTCGACAATGGCTTGTGCTCAGAATACCTACTCTGAGAGTCTTCTACTGTCAGCAATAGCACTGTTTGTGCTATTAAAAAATGCAATTTCGCTTAATACATTCAAAGGGGATTTACAAGCAATGTAACTATAACACTGGGGTAATGATAGTGAGAGACAATTATTGTTCTGGTGTTAACCTATGATGTGATTTTGAAACAGCCCCAGATAAACCACAATTCTGCAGAAGTTCCCCCCTACTCTTCCTTCTGATTAAAGTGACATGCATGAATGATCCACCACAGCTGGCTTGACGTTGCATTTGGAGAAGCTCTGCTATTCCAAGCCACCAATGTATCTTTTTTTTTTCTCGTCAGCCTAGCTCTCTTTCCCTCTCCAGACCTCAGCATTATTCTGATGTCCATGGATATCAACTGACACGGAAAACGCCCGTAGCAAGAGCCAGAATTTCATGGTTTTATGCACTCTTGGGTGAGGATATCCCTGTGGTAAACAGTCCAGCGGACGACACAGGTTAGAACAGAAAGCACTATGTGCATGTCAACAAGCATAGGGTACATTGGGGAGGGGACGAGCGGAGGTGTGACATGTGATGAAGGAGGAAAAGCATATCTATATGACAGCTGGGACAGACATCAGTGCAGAAACAACGCAATGACAAACACTGCAACATTCCAATACCCAGAAACTGCAGTTGAATGATTTCTTAAAATATGGAAATAGTTGAAATAGTTGACTACTGTCGTTACTAAACAATAACATGGTGCAGCAACAATTTTGTTTGCAAAACATTACGAATTATAAACAGCATTTCCACTCAGTCATATGTTAAACATGCTGTGGTGAGAGACTTTGGTTTCAGTGTCTGGGGACACCGCTGATCTGGGCAGACCCAACAGCGAAGAGCAGCCAGGGTTTAAGTTTCTTCTGTGCGTGCGGTAAGTTTCCTATTAATAAAACAACATCTTGTAGAAGCTAAACGATACATGTAATGTTAATGTAAATCAAATGAGCATTCGCAAGGTTGCTCTTATGGTTTAGTTATAAGGTTATGGTTCATAACTTAAAATTTTAGAGCTGGGAAAAGAAAGGAGTCCTATTGTGGTACTGTTGTGATCTGTGAGATCCCTACAGAAGAGAGTGGACCACCCATTGTGTGGAGGCCTGGTAAAAAAAAAAAGACACAGCTCATCAAACAAACAAACCAAATCCCTCATTCTTGATGCAGTGGATGCAGAAGTGCCACAGTAAATACCCTGAGCATCTCTCCTTTGACCAAGTCTCCCATCAGACTCATAGTGAGGATGTCAACACACTGCTGACTAGAGTGCATTATTGAGCCGTACTCAGTCGGGGTTTGCGCTTCTAAAACACCAACAAAGTCAGCGTAGCCGACCAACCCGGAGAGAGGGATCCCGTCTATCTCTCAGATCACCCCTCTCCTCCAACCCTCACTCTTTGGAGGTGGGGAGACAGGCTTTGATCCACCGGCTTGACAGCATTCTGCCAATTCCCATCTCCCCCCGCCGAGTACCCCAGAGCACCCCCACCCCCCCCCACACACACACTTTATTAGTAATCTCTCAGATTACCTTCTCCTGATACAAAAGGAAATGATCCAGAGGCACCAGCAGATCAGATAAATATGTGCTTGTTTCTTCTGACTATGCGTGGTGTGTTATCAGGGTTTTTGAGACGGGCACTGACCGCAGCCCTCATTAGAGGGGCTGTCGGCCATGTGAATACCAGAGTGGGACTCTGACACAGACAGACGGAGAGGGGGTCCAGTAATGAGATATGCAAGTCAAATATCATCAACTCCTTTGGCACCTCCAGCTGGACCAAGTAGAAGCAGATACGGATGGCTTCAGTGTTCATAAGCCCAGATCAAATCTTTCGTTTGCCTCCTTTCAGTTGATGCGTATTAATAAAACGGGTCTCAGTTTGGCGCTTCTTTTTTCCTATCGGTCCCATTCTTCGGCGGACATTTTTCATCACTAGATGTGAGCGTTTTTTTTCTTTTCCTGCAGTCCTTCTCACTAGCCATCCCCACAGATGGTTCAATAACAATGCCTACTGTCTGTGTGTAGTATATATGCATGTGTGAATTTACAATTCTTCTAATGAAAGGGTGAAAATAATCAAATAAACCTGTTTATGGTCTTTTTTTTTAAGTTAAGTTTGTTAAGTTTGTTTTTGTAGTCAGAATATTTAAATCAGTCAAATGGATGATGTAATGGTGATGTAAGGTTGCCGGTTTGATTCTCGGCCATGCAAAATGACGGTGTGTCCTTGGGCAAGGCACTTCATTCGTACTTTGTCCCTGTACTTACTGTAAGTCGCTCTGGATAAGAGCGTCTGCTAAATGACTAAATGTAAATGTAATCTCAGACTCATTTTTGCACTAGATGTCTGAGGGTGCGGTATGGTGTGGATGGTGAGCCGGGTGTTTACTTCCTGTTGGCCTGGTACAAGGATTCAGGATGGTGTTATGCTATCTCGCCTCCCGCTGAACACTACACTCAGTAGCGGTTTTAGGCACGGGCGAACCGGGAAGCCGCCCAGGGCGACATGAAGAGGGGGGCGGCAATTTCCCAAGTGCATCAAATTAAATAAACCCTCCCGCTGTCCTTGAAATTCAAATGCACTACCAGCAGACGGTGCCAACCGCGACACGTCATATCTCCATGTCGTGGTTGGCGGGGGGGGGGGGGGGGGGGGGGGGCGCCCAGGTTGTCGCCCCTTGCCCGGGTGCCAAATGTGCTAGGACCGCCACTGACCACACTGTACCCAGACCTCAGACAACCCATGCTGTACATTCACAGATATGAGTCATCCAATTGTGATTACTTGACAACACATAACTCCAGTGGACAACAAAATGTTAGGATGGTCATTCATACATGTTGTAGCGGGGTATACACGTTTAAGATTAGAAATACTTAATCAATGATAAAGTATTTAGTTGACGGGACACCACCCCAGGATTTGTTTTAAAGGGACTGAGGAAACCTTATTGAATAATAGCCTTCGTAATAATAAGTCTAATCTTAAGTAGTGAATTCTATGAAAGTAGAGCAGATCAGATAACGTGAGGGATACGCAAGTATTATACACAATGATTTATTTTAAGAAAATGTAACTTAATGAACAACAGTGTTGCCACAGTTACTTTGAAAAAGTAATCTGATTACTGATTACAGATTATGGTAATGTTGATGTATAGACAAGAGTTTCTTTTGAAATGTTGACCTAAGAATGCACTTGGAAAAACTACTCAAATATTAGGTCTGGCCTACTTGGGGGAAAAAAACAAACCATAAAAAACGCCCCGAGTACAGTAAATCTGAGATCATTTGCAAACCATTACTTTTCGAAAAAATATGGATTTAGTTGCGGTTCATTGCATGAGTTCATGTAATAGTTTAGTAATCTTATTTGTCTTTCTTATTTGTCACATATAATCAAATCCATATGGCACCGGTACAGTGTTCATTTTAGGACATCCTCAGATCTCAGACTCAATTCTCATTGTCAAACGAAAAGGCGTCAGGTCTCAGACCAAAAGTCGTCAGACTCAGGCGAAACGGCTTCAGTCTCAGAAAATCCTTAGTCATTCTCGACAAAACGCCGTCAACCAAACGGCATCAGAAAAACCTTTGTCATTCTCAGACAAAACGCCGTCAAACCAAACTGCGTCATAAAAACCTCTGTCATTCTCAGTCAAAACGCCGTCAAACCAAACAACGTCAGAAAAACCTCTGTTCACAAGTAAGAAATATAGCAAATCGCAGTTCACTTCAGTTTAACTCCTACGAACAAGCAGGGAGTGATTGTTCATCGTGGGTTTTTATAATCCCACGAAATGTGGGGTATCCTTTTTTGAAGGTGAACTCTCCCTGTACACCAACAGTTGCACCTCCAGTCTTCCGTCTGTCAAACTTCTGAAGTTTGCGGACAACACCACCCTCATTGGGCTCATGTCTGACGGGGACGAGTCTGATTATAGGTGGGAAGATGACAACCTGGTGACCTGGTGCAGCCAGAACAACTTAGAGCTCAATGCTCTTAAAACTGTGGAGATGATTGTGGACTTCAGGAAGAATACAGCCCCACTCACCCCCATCACCCTTTGCGACTCCCCAGTCAACACTGTGGAGTCCTTCCGCTTCCTGGGCACCATCCTCTCCCAGGACCTCAAGTGGGAACTGAACATCAGCTCCCTCACCAAGAAAGCACAACAGAGGATGTACTTCCTACGGCAGCTGAAGAAATTCAACCTGCCAAAGACAATGATGGTGCACTTCTACACAACCATCATTGAGTCCATCCTCACCTCTTCCATCACCATCTGGTACGCTGCTGCCACTGCCAAGGACAAGAGCAGACTGCAGCGTATCATCCGCACTGCTGAGAAGGTGATCGGCTGCAATCTGCCTACCCTCGAGGACCTGCACACCTCGAGGACCCTGAGGCGAGCGAGGAAGATTGTGGCCACCCCTCCCACCCTGGCCACTCCCTGTTCCAGCTACTCCCCTCCGGCAGAAGGCTGCGGTCCATCAGGACCAAAACCTCACGCCATAAGAACAGTTTCTTTCCATCTGCTACTGGCCTCTTCAACAAGGCAAAGGACTCCCACTGACATTCATTCATTATTTAACCCAGTATCTGATTGCACTATTGCACTATGTTGACCACTCATGCTGCTCATTCTTATTCTTATTTTTATATATATTTTATTTTATATTTAAATTGTTTTATTCTTAGATTGTTTAGTTCTTAGGAATAGTCAAACTTCTGTACCTTTACTTAATTTAAGATTCGTATATGTTTAGTGTTTGCACCTCCCTGCCACAGTCAATTCCGTGTTTGTATAACATACATGGCGAATAAACAAAATTCTGATTCTGATTCTGATTCTGACTGGGCGTTGTCCTGAGATTAGCGTATAGGTGTGAAGATTTAGATCAATATTTCAAACGTTTTATGGAATGCTTAACTTCAAAATATAACAATACAAACATTCAGAAATTGTTTTGTTAGTATGGTACAATCAATTTGATATCAAGATTAACTGACTTATCATAACAGGAAAGGAAGTTACATTAAAACATCAAATTACATCAACACAGCATTTAAAGGGAAAGCATAAATTGTCGCACAAATTCCAATAATCCTTATAGTGTCCACAAGCAGTATTGTCTTTGAGAGATGTTTGTAAGTCAATTAAATGTCTGTTTTGGGATAAATCCTTTATAATTCAGAGTTTTCTGGAGTAGGGGAGGTTGAGAAGGGTGGGCCATTTGGCTGGCTCTTCTCTCCCCCTGGGAGAAGGACACACCAGGTATGGCAGCAGCCCCTTTGAGGCTTATCCAGAAGATAGTGGCATTGTATGAGACGTCATACAATGCAATCAGTCATCCTGATGTCGTCAGTACTGTGTCTTACTGAGTGGATCAGAAATGGTTGTGTTGGCAGTTTGATTCTCTGCTACAATGTTTAATTAAACCATTTGCTTAAAGTAGGTATATGCATATGTATCAAGTAAACAACATGCATTCATATCAATCTGTTGCAAAAGGCACACCAACAGTCACCACTGTGTTCTAATCCTGCCCCTTTTTTGTAGCAAACTGTAGTCAGCACTTACACTAAGGAAGGTATTAAGTTGACACATTTAGTAGATACATTTACTCAGCCAGCCAATGTTGCAGGATTAACCTTATCTTAAGAAAGGTGAATATTGACTCACTCTCTTCCCCTCTCTCCCTCTCTCTCTCTCTCTCTCTCTCTCTCTCTCTCTCTCTCTCTCTCTCTCTCTCTCTCCCCCTCTACCTCCCTCTTCCTACCTCTCTTCCTCATGCCCTCTGCATTTTTAAATTGCAGATGCAAGGCTTCGACTTTGGTCCCTTTCCAGGATCCAAGCTTTAAATGTGCTTTGAAATCAGAAGGCCGGGCAGACAGATAGGACAGACAGACCCTCTGCAGACCGGGGCCTGCCTGCTGGAGAGGGCTGGTGTTACAGTAATAGATGGCTGGCCTCACTGGCGGGGCCGTCCTGCAATTACTCATCAGTCAGCTCTGACTCGGCATCTCCCCGCACCGGCGAAGGCTCCCTCTGCTCCAGCGTGACTGATTGTTAGCACGGCCGTCCCCATGCAGGGGCTGGTGAAAAGAGCTTGGTCATTTTCCACTCAGAGGGGTGAGAGTTTTACACTGACCTCAGGTCACCTCCCCAATTCACCTCTGAGGGAAAAGTTGGACCAGTCTAACTTGGAGCGGTCACTCTCTACAGATATGTTTCGGAGTGGGAGATTTAAAAGGCCTAGCAAACGCTAGTTCAATTACAGTTATTATCGAAAGGCGGAAATTAGGTTACTTTGGGTTCACGTTTGGTTTATTCTGCTCATGCTCGTGATGTCGGCTTGCAATCACATCTGTCATTTACAGCTGTTGGGAATCAATGTAAGTGGCTGTTTAACATTGTATTCATTTAGGAGGTGCTTTGATCCAAAGTAACATACATACAGATGTATCTTAAAGGATAATATAAAGGCTCCGAAGTGCATGAATCACAACAGTGTTTTTGTGGTCAGGGTGAGGGACCGGTCTATATGTCACGTTGATACATGACACATTTGGTCACAGAGGAATGTATGGGAGAACAACCAAATGACTGAGACGAGTGTGACTGTTCAAAGGCACGTGGAGACACACAAAGCACTTGGCAGCAGCCGTTATACTGATTGACTTCCCATAGCAGTGGGCGGAATAAGTCTTTGTCAACATTTTGTGCCGAGTGCCAACAAACCATTAAGGGTTTTGTTTTTTTCCCCCGACCCAGCATTAAAATGCAATCATTGTGACTTATTATTGTCGATGGCACATTAAGGCAAGATCACCCACACCTTCTCAGAGCATTAATTTGATGGTGAACCCCTATTACCATCAGGGTGAAAGGTAATGTTAATCTATTAGGATATCTGTCTGTTTCATTGTTCAATAGTCCCAAATACGATTGATCTTGTGAGCTGTACATGCCTTAAATTTAGGTTAAAGGGGTCATTGTGTTGTTTGTGAGCATCGCTTAACCTTTCAGCCAGCTTGTTTTTGGGGTATCCACTATCGAGCTTTACAAAGACATATCTTCAACCTGGTGACAGAATCACTAGGTTGAAACACACAATTACCATGCCACTGTTGCGGTACTGCACAACATGACCACAGGAATAATCATAGATCCATCCTTCATGTTAGAATGCTACAGCATTCTACAATTTTTTTTTCTGTTTTCTCCTTTTCCGATTCCTTCAGGAAACAATGTGATGCAGTGGCGTCAGAGGGGATCTCACCACATTTAAACGACCACCCAGTCTGTTTGACTGACTAGCTTCTAGGTTGAAAACAACAATCTAAGCTGCTTCTCAGGGAGTGTAGAGGCAGTGACAAGGTTATAAGCCTTACACAGTATGGTGTCCCATTGCCAGACATCACAAACACAGTAGGTTTCATTGTTAGACAGGCTGAACAGAAAGCCCTTAGCTGCATTGCATGACAGTAAATGAGTTTCTTTCCTCATAACTACAGCGTGATAGGCTCTTGTGATAGAGTACCACAGTACGGTTGGAATTATAATAAATTATACAAATCCAGAGAGAGAGTTGAGTCCATCATCATCATTGCTTGCAGTATGGGGCTATTCTGCTTCAGGCAGCAGTAAATACTTTTACATCATGGGTGGGTGTATTAGGAACTCTTGAATGGGTCAGTGTGTACTTTGGTGTCCGCTACTTATTTGCCAGTTTTGCTTATGTTGCTGAAATGTATCAGTATTTCATAAATGCTTTAATCCAAACATATCCAAATTAATAATTGGTTTTATTAAGTGTGGGTTATAGGCTTGCGATAGCTTGTTTGCCACCAATTATGCCTTGGGTCAACAATTACAGAATGAATTCATTTTCATACATAAACATTTTCATATTAAGTGCAGCCTAATAATGAATGTAGAATAGAAAACACAGGGAAAATGCTATTTTCTTTGTGGAAACAGCCTCGGGGTCTAGATATCCAGTACTCCTTTTTTCTTCTTTTTTGGAGTTCCTAGTTATTGTAATTCCACTGTGAAAAGCAATGAACAAATTATGTGAATTTTATAAGCAGCAGACAAAGTTAAAGAGTGCATAGCTAAGCATACTGTATTGCAGCTCCATAGTTTTCTTACATTTTTTTTCTTTTAATATTTTATAAAATACAGTTTTATTTTGGATGTGAAACCATGAACCGGAAATGTATAAATGAGCCAGAGTGTCTCCAGTGTTAAGTGTCAGAATAGGGAGATTCTTAACAGGAAGTATCTGAACAAGACATTTCTGAATAGGAGGAGTCTGGAGAGAGAATGTCTGAACAGGAGGAGTTTAAACAGGGAGGCGAACCGATAGACTCCGAATGGGGAATGGTGTTTCAGGATCAATATTACTGCCTGCCCGTTTCTTGTGCAGTTCAAAGTCATTGATTAACCAACCAAAACACCTGAGCTTAAACTCCCAAGTGGCGTTATTCTGCCCCGAGGCAGTTTAAATCCTTTGAAAGCTAGCACATCCCCATCTCACAGGCTAACATCTTGGTAAACAATGGTCCTTTGCTTTTTCCTGTCGTGCTCCTTTTTGATGCTCCATTTGGTACACCTAAAATGCTCAAGAGTAATGTGTTGCTTTTCATTCGATTTATTGTGTACCATATATGCGCCATATGTTAAGTGTCCATAGCTTCACTTATGGACAAAGTGAAGGATGTTCTACTTGGTTGAGGTGACACTTGAGATGTAAAACCGCTGGACCTGTCGTGAGACTAATAGCAACATTTTCAGCCGATCCTTGAATTAACATTTCACCCTGCTTTATTTGTCTCATGTTTCACGCAAAAAACGGTGTGACTAACACGCCAATCATTGTTATCAGCTGGACTTGTATAATTAGCTTTTAAATTAGAAATAAAAAATGCACCACGTGTAAGGCCGTGTTTGAACACAGTCCTAGAGATTAGCCATGAAGGCATTAATGAAACTGATATAAAGATACTTTTGGTGTGCTTCACAGGGGTTCTATAGTGTATACAAACCAGCCAACCTGCTCTTTGTCATTAATTAACAGCCCACCCAGAGGCCAATCAGAGAATTAATTCAGATTGGCTGTTGGACAATCAATCACCTTACAGGAGATACGTGTGTAAGGTTTTATCCAGTTAGACTGCTGAGACGCAACTTAATATGATGTTTATGCATCGCAGGAAACTGTTTTTATTTTGCAATGGAAATTCTTAAATGGCCTCACACTATATCAGTTCCATGTGTCATGTAATCTATCTTATTATTGTCTGCTGCGCTGTTTTCAAGGAACCATTGTGTAGTGTGGACTATAGGTTTCTCTCTGTCTCATTGTTATCAATTCCCTGCAGGTGAGTTCAGTCTGCTTTGTCATTATGTGCTGCTTTTCCCAAATGAGCCTTGCTCTTCTTCCTGGAATGATTCACTCGGACGGTGCCTGGTGTGACCCAGCAGCCAAGACTGTTGTCCCTTGTCCTTCCAGCCCTCACACTCCCTCCTTAATTCTCTGCTTCAACCCCCCCTTAACCTATTTCAAGACCTGTGTCTCCACTCCCAGCCCCAGGGCCCCAGGGCCCCACTGACAGACCCCAGCCCCAGCTTCTAGCTCCAGGCCCCCCCCCCCACCCCCCAGACCCCGGCTCCCAGGTCCCCAAGCATTCAGTCCTAGGTGGCAATGAGAGGCTTCACTGGCAATTTGAGGAAATAATGTAATCTCAGGAAGGCCAGGAGTTCTTGAATCGTTCTGCAGGGTACTATCCTATCCACCTCACTGATTACTTATCATTGGACCCGAAAAAAAGATAGAAAAATAAAGTATTCCCTTTGTGACTCTGCCCTCATTTTCACTTCACATGTCTGTGGAGACTGATATGCGATGGGATAGGAGAATTGGTGGATCTCTCCACTCTGGGCGTGACACACCTCAGTATATCACTGTCTGTATCTCCGATTACCTTGTCTGCAGCAGGGTCTTTCTTTCTCTCCAGAGGCCTTCATATACACTACAATGTGTTATTGGCACAGCAAGTCGGTTCATTTAGCCTGGTTCCCAGTCCAACTCCTCTCTTTATTATGCTTAGCATGCCGAGTCTGATGGTGCTTCTCTTACTGTACTGTAGCTGTTATTGCTAATATGATTGTTTGCTGGCATATGCTGTGTGTGTGTGTGTGTGTGTGTGTGTGTGCGTGTGTGTGTGTGTGTGTGTGTGGGGGGACAGTAACATAGTGATGAGTGGGACACATTGTCTAATCATTCCCTATTCTTTGGATGATAACATCACAAGATAGAATAGACGGTTATTCTGTTACTCTGTTTTGATCACAGACCACGGGTCACGCCAAGCATTGTCATTGCTGGTTCATTCATATCTGAGAAGGATTAGATGAGTGATATTAGACTTAGATTAGATTTGGCCCTCTCTCTCCATCTCTGTACTATTGTACTTGGAGACTTTGGCTGTGTAATTGTTGGAACATGAGAGGAGATCTGGAGATCTGTCCTAGCCTTGTTGCATGGCTGAGGGAAAGTGTGAGTTGGTTTTCTATCATCATGAAGGCTGCCTGACCAGGTTTTTCTTTGAGACAGTCCATCACAGACCATAATTAAATGAGCAAAAAGCTTTTAAGGCTTCATTGCCCTAGAGTCCTGTATACGGACGACTTATAAGGGACCTCAGACGCAGAAAATGAAAACGTTTGTACTTTCCCAGCTGGCCCCGTTGATGACAACCAATGCATCACCATTTCACTGCATTCACACACTGGACTGTATAAGCCTTTCTTTATTTTCCCCTTTAATCTAAGTTTCAGTATGGTTGAACCTTTTTGGTTCATAATCATAGTCCATTTAACCAGCCTAATTGAATAGCCTAATTGAATAACTACCCCTGGGTTTCTCCCACCCTGTGAGGCCTTAAGCTGGAGAGGGACCCCCTTCAACTGAGATGAGTTGAATGTGCGTCCATTTTTTCCCACAAACATTACTGTGACATGAGACTGTTATACTAAGTCCTTTAAAAACCTATTACCAGTTTGGCCTGCAGCTAGTGCTCTATTCGGGTCTATTCCCTCGCGCGACAGCGCGTCCACAAAGCTGTGAGAGGATGCTTTGAGACAATGTATTTATTTCAAATCACACTCGCAAATGGATTTACCCTCATCATCCACTTTGGAAGCTCTTGAGTGGCCTCTAAACCGATTTCATAGTTAAATCGCAAAGAGACAATACAATATATTTTTTTGCATGGGGTGTTGAAACGTCTTATTTGGGGAAATAAATATTGCTGTAATGGAGTCGTGGGGAGGCGGTCTTAACAGGGTTCCCCCAGCACCTCCTGCTGAGTTTGGGTCGTCAGACTTGTTACTGTGGAAAACATTGGCTGAAATGTTGAACCATGCACAGTTTGCCAGTCGTTTGAAAGCGTCTGAAAAGTGTTGATGTAAATGTAAATCAAGCAGTCGGCATGCATCTCAGACACTACCATTTTCAAACTTGATTTGAGACTAGATGGTACGCACGTCATTCTCACTAAATAATCAGCGTTCCATGTGGGGGGTGGGGGCGTCCCATGTTTTTGGTTCTGTACACCAACTCACCCCCCATCCACTTAGGGGACCCCCCAAAACCTCAGGTAAATTCTGCACTTGATTAAATGCCATGTACAGTGACAAAACACTGGGTTATACAGTACCCACGAGGGATGTGACACTAGAATCCCAACATGCAGGTACTATATGGTTTTACTGCACTTGCATTAGTCATTGGACTGCAAAGCCACAGCGACATGACAGAATGAAAATGCTTTAATTCGCAAAGAGATTTGTCCTCCACAGCGAGTCGAAAAAAACAACAACAAAATGAATTAGCATGTGACAAATGAGGCCCTGCGATGAGGAAGGTGAATATGACAACAGCATGTTCGGAGCCGTGCGCAGCCAGTCTGATGCCGTGGCCCCAGGTCCTGTGAAAGCATTACTCTCTACTCAGGAGATTGATGAGGAGCCATGTGTGGCCCGCGGTGGCCCTGTGCTCCACAGCCTGCTAACAAAGGAGAGGCCCCGGCTTGTCCCTTTTCACCGGCCAACACGGGCCCCACACTCTGCAAGACATCCACACTCGGAGCAGGAGCAAGGTGAGAGAGAGAGTGAGGGAGAGAGCTTTGAGGGGAAAAAAACGACAATGTGTTTTATGTTTTTGTTAAAAATATATATGACAGTATTTCTCCTTTGGCCAAAGTCAAAGGAGTTACTGTACTTTGTTCCTCAACTGTCTGTTTTGTGTGAATGTGTTATACAAAGAAACAAACAAAACCAGAATAAAATATGTTTGTCTTTTGTATTTTAATTTACTTCTCAATTAAAACACCAGAAGGTTTTGACAGTAAGTTGGACTTACTTTACTTACCGAACTTCAGTTTAAGAATCAAATGATGTGGGGAAAAAAATAATTCAGAGTATACCTTCATTCTCCAGTAAGCAATACAATACTAAAACACAACATATAACAAAGCCAAGAAACAAGTTAATTCCAAAAGTTAATAACTTCTCCCAAATTAATTGTGATGTTTTAAAGTTTGTATTGCTGCTATTCCAAAATGGAGTCAATGTGTCCAATATTCTTTATCAAACTGACTTCAGCAGGCTTCAATTGATGTGTGTACTAGGAATTTGGCACAAAGTAAATATATGTGTTGCTAGCACCACCCTAATCCCAACAGTGGACCCAATTCCAGCTGCCTGTAATGTCTGGCCTTGTCTAAAATGGGTATTAGTCGAGAGTAATTTCCTCTGCCTTGTCACTGCTCCTCTCAGTCCTTAGGAGGGCTTATTCCCAGAAGCTGTCAGAAATTCAGCCCTCAGCCCCATTTCAACAGGGAAGCCAGCTACACTACAACACACAGGGCCTAAGCCTCAACACATGTAGCATTCCTCTGTGCACCCTAAAGCTGTTAAGAAATCCATGACCGTTAATATTCAAGTATCTTAATCTGGTTGTTTTTTTGGTTTGTGCTTATTATTGTATTTTTTTTACCATGGATTAGTACTTCGGGATCAATCAAGGGCATGTAGGATATGTCCATCACCCTACTTAGGTGAATCGCTCTCGTAGTAGTGCACACAATCAAAAGGTGACACACGTGAGTGCCAACACAGCATGGTAGTACTTAAAGTATTTGATAGTGAATCGCTACAACAACAAAAAAGAAGGTACAATTGGTTTGACGCACATCCAAGTGTGGTTACTTCACACTGTCATCTTGTGCACATGAACTCTACAGTACCGACACATGTTTACAGCTAGTGTGTTGCTGTGCTGGTCTTATCTCTTGTTTACTGAACGCATAGGACACATACATAATACATGGAGATGCGACTATGAATCCCACGAGTGACACAATCACAGCTAAGACTTGAACAGTGACACGGTCCAGTTAAACATCCCATTTAAATGCATGGAGAGAAGTAGATTAAGAAGAGGTATGGTTGGATGGATACTGTTGGGGAGAATGTCTTGGAAGGGTGCTAACACATGGGAGCCTAATGCAGATTATAGGGAAGGAAATCGCTGAGCAAAAGCAAAAAAAAAAGACTTGTCACACTGGAGAGTGGATCCAGCAGAACGACAGAGCACTCTGGATGTTACCCGGTGCAACTTTTTCCTCTTCTTCTGGGTCACAACAGGAAGTGATGCATGAGTGGGAGGTCTAATCTAACAGGGCTCTGTGAAGCTGTCGACATGTGCAGGCGGGGTGTACAGCAACAACACAGCACAGGGCTCTCACTGGGATGTGAACCCAGCTCAGACAAAGTCACTCCACGCCTCCTCACCGCTAATTACACCGCTAGGATGTGGATGATAAACGTAATTGCTGCTTTATCAAATAGTCGGATGAATAAATGGTATCGGTCGGCTGTTGTTAGGTGTTCTTCACACCTCCGTGTTTTGTTCATCAGCAGTACTGACCCTCCCTCTGCTTGTAAACTGTGAGCCCAGGGGAGGGACAGAGACTCCCAGTCACTTTCCAGGAATGTTCACTAGGGCCTTTATGAGAGAGGAAGGTAGTAAAAAAGCTGACCTGTAATTTTAACCAGTAATATAATTAGATATGAATAATAGATTGATGTGCTGTGTGGGCAAATAATGATCAACTAAGCCCTAATTAAACACTGCTGCCTCCAACCTCATCCCACATTGACTCACCACAGCTCTCCTGCAATCCTGCCGCCTCTTTTTATCACGTTGTGTGATGTTAAATGGCTTCAGACCTACATTAGAGTGCAGGTCAATAGCATTAAGCATGACTAATTAAACCAATAAATTCCACCTGACTTTTTGCACTGAGTAGCATTCTGTACATCACTGGGGCTTGGAAGACTTCGACCTAATGCCTAGCCTGACTGTCAGCCCTGAATGATTCCTTCTCGACTGGCACACACACACACACCCATTTGTGCACACACAAACACTCTCACACACACACACACACACACACACAAATGTCATAGCTGAAATGACTAAATGTAAATGTAAATAGCTTAATAATTTGTTGTTGGAGAGTGGGTGAAGGGTTAATTACTTTGAGATGTACAGTAACTGTATTCCAAATGATATATTCACAATTCTGGATTCCAATGCCAATGTTCCACGTACTTAACACAGAACATCAGTCATGCTTATGTAGGGCAGACAATAAACAAATACATAACATGATGTCATAGTGCCAGTTTGGGAGGGTGGGGGTGGGGGGGGGGGTCTTGTGTGGCAAAGTTGTACCAGGGTTGAGTCGATTATTTGGTGGTGTGACAGCGTGCACATCAAAGCACACATTTGAATCAGAATAAAACCCAACAAACCATACTTCTCATGAAGCTAAGGTTGATCATAATGAAACCTACTGTATGCCTGCAAATTATACAGTAACATTATTATTATTATATGATAGGCAAGAAAGGCCTATTTTTTTTTCTTCCACGACTATCTAGAGGGATGTTTTTATTCAACCTGTGATTATTTCAGGGTAATCTGATAGCCATATGGCTAATTAGACTCATTTTCTACAGGATAGAAATAATGGGGTTCTCTATAAGTTGTCTTCTGGGACAGAGGTTTTATACTACGTATATCTTAAGCTCCTCGGTGAGATCAGTGACTAGTATTGTACAGCATTTGTTAACGTGATCGTCTTTGGTGGTCTTGGTATGGATGGCATTGGGATGACAAATTAGCGTTAATAACCGAGCTTGATGTCAAACGTGGCTTCCTGAGGCGTGTCTGGCAATCAGAGCCAATTAGCGTTTTTTACAATGAGTTGAAGATACAGAAGGGAAAGGAAAATAATAGTCACACTCCAGGTGTGTGTATCAGATTTACAAATAGATAGGATCATTAGGAACTGGGAATTGGCCGACTGATTTTGTATAATTCTGAGAGTGTGCACCTTAAGGAGGGGTCAGCTTTGAAAACAAATCACCATAATGTAATGTTCATGCCTTGTTGGAAAAAGGACATTACAGATGTGATATTGTTATGTTATTACAATGATTTCATCAATGTGTATTATTAAAAACCACTTTTTTACAATTGTGCAGATAATTTGACATTGGTAAAAAAAAGAAAAAACAAGTGTCATTTTTATAAATAATAAAATCAAATCTAAATGTATTTGTATAGCCCTTTTTACAAGAAAAGTCACAGAGGGCTTAACATACGCCCATAGAACTGGCCCTCAACCAACCTAAACCCTCAAGGTAGACAAGGAAAAACTCCCAGAAAAACTCACTAGAGGAGAAAAAATTTAAGAAACCTTGGGAGGAGCTATTCAATGAGGGATCCTCTACTCCAGAGACAGTTGGTGAAAGAGAGATGCAGAACACAGGCTAAACATAGTCATACAGCAGGGAAGTGTCAATGGGTGTTGAAACACCAAATCCCAGTGTTCAACTTGGGTCAGAGTTGGTAAATGTCAGTTTAAGCAGAGGTAGCCACAGGGCTGGGGACTGTGATCAGCGCAGCATCACAGGCAGGGGGATGAGGAAATCACAAACGTTATAGAAGATTTCCTTCCTTTTGTCATTTAGAAGAATGTGAGTGAAGAGGTGGCTAACGTGAAGCTGTAAAAATCTGGGTTCTGGTGGACCAGCCTGCAGATGAACCTAGTGATGAATAGATAGATACATAATTACCAGCACAATTACAGGATATCTGTGCCCAAATGAGGCTGAATGTATTCTGCTAGACACCCCTCTAATGTTCATTTTCAGCACTGAGAGATACTGTTGGCAAGGTAATTATGTCAAGTCAAGGCATATGGCCTGTTATAAAATATCTCACCAATTAACATTATTTTCTGAGGTAAATGAGGACTGGTATGTTTCCACTGTAAGACTCTCTTTGTAGGACAGAGTGGCACATCATAGCTATCTGACAGTCTCATGCCCGTAATCTCATTATGACCAAATAACCTTTTAGGCCTGTTGCCACGGTACGGGTAGAGCTATAATGATGCCGGCTGTGAGTCAAAATGCTAATGTATTTGAAAACAGAGATGTTACAGGGGTCGCTTACTCTATCTTTAGCACTCTCATTTACACACTAATGGTGGACCTGTTTGTTTGTCAACTATGAACATTTATTGCAAAAATATATATATTTACATGGAAAGTATTTCATACTAATTGTGACTTAATGACTAACAGAACTCAGTTTCCGACACGTTCAAAAATAACATTTGAAAAGGATTTTTTAAGATAATGCATCACAGCAGATCTAATTGTACACAAAGAAACACCTATTTTTTATGATGTAGTTCTTTTTACCATCTAGGGACAAGTTTAAAACATTAAGCTACAGAGCTACTTTGAATCACAAGGTCAGTGTGTTTCACTGTATGTGTGTGTGTGTGTATTGTATGTGTGTGTGCACGTACAGTACCAAATCTGATGGATCAGGCTGAGAGCAAAGGGTATGCCGGCAAGGACTGGAGTAAAATAGGTTGGTGTTCCAGAGCGCCTGATGAGAGCCTCGCCACGCACCTCCGAATGACACCAAAGCAGATGCTCGTCATTTGTTTCAGTCAGGCGCCTCGGCAGGAGAAGGTCAAGGAGGGTGAAGGGACCGCACCTCTCACAAAGCCTGCACTCACACCATTAAATCCTGCTGTGTTCAAACTAATCACCACGTAATAAACCACCGCTGTCTAGAGACTCTCTCCCCCCCCAGTCCCCAGACACACAAACATCTCTTAGATCTGGCAGCCCTTGGTAAGATGACAGTGAATGGGGATAGACTTTATCCTGGAAAAGAGATTTAATGAGTTTCTTGATTTCCTCCAGGGACAATGCGACTTATCAAGTGGGTTTAATGAGATCTTTAATTGAAGAACACTTGCACTGCACACCGCTAGAACGTGGAGGAAGGGGTCTTGGTGACACGGGTGTCATTGATCCAAGGGTAGGTTAGAGGAGACCGGATCCCACCTCTGGGAGAGACCCCCTGGATTCCACTCCTCGTAAACACAAACACATAGCCGTCCCACGAACAATCGCTCAGAACGCTCGTTGCAATATTCTCCTTCAACAACATCAGGCTCAAGGCTGGAGTGCACTCACAACGAGTCATGTGTGGGATTTGCCTCCAGTGTGTCGGCAAGCGCACACTTCAATGGAAATCACTTCAGACTGAGGTTGAGTTTGTATTTACGGTTGCAATTTTTTTTTGAGTCCTGAAACTGAACGTAGGAGGTTAGGACTTAGGAGTCATCCTGAGTATTCTCCCCCAACCCCTCATGCCAAACTCCTTTAAAATATATATATATATATATATATATGTCAATGTTGAGTCTGTGATGCAATTTCCCCCTCTGCATTCTGCTGTGTGAGCATCTCTACTCGGCGTATAATTATCACACTGCCGAGAAACAAGGGATGAGGAGAAACGATGAATTCAACAAAAAAGGGAAAAGAACGTGAGAAATGTGGCGACAAGTAAAAGGAGATGAATGTTCTGAATGTAGAAGAAATGAAGAAAGACGAGGGCATAAACAGGAGGGGTGGGGGGGAAGGTGCTGTTTACGTCTACCTGTGTATGAATAAAATGTGATGTACAAAGCCATCATCTCACAGAGGACACTCTGATATGACAGGCACACGCAGACGAGACAGAGAGAGAGAGAGCGCCCGAGCAAGCACAACATCAACAAGACGGCAAGTGAATGTGAACTGTGAAGAGCACGTCTTGCTTTGACGGAGGTATTTTGCAGTTGGCTGTCATCAAACGTCTGCATCCGTCATAGTGGCACAGATACAGAGGGTGATGAGAAGATTTGTGACAAGCTGTGACCAAGAAATAATTTTTTTTTTTTTAAAGTGTGTGTGCGTGAGAGAGAGAGAAGTTATTGAATTTACTGTACTTTTTGTCCTTCTCTGGGAGTGCATTGTTCTAATGGTTGTCAGAGGTTGGGCTATGAGTGGCCTGAATAATCATGGCCCGACAACATTATTCCATTGAATATGTATCATCATCATTTACATAATACATTTTGAATGAAGATAACTCCAGAACCATTGCAAGTTCCAGGGACTCAATCCTTTCACTCGCTTATACAGTCATAATGTCCACCCAACTATGTAATTGAACATTTTAAACTGTTTATGAGCTGAGTGAGTTCGAAACACATACTGCATTAGATTAAACAGCATGAATAATGGAGGACAGGGAACTACCAGTGAGATATGCGGCGCATCCTAAATCCTTGAAGAGAAGAGATAGTACAAATGTCTGTAAACAATGTAAAAAATGATGAGGGATGTTTCCACTATGGGCTTACAGGCTTCACGTCGGTTATCTGCTCTGACAGTCGACTGGTCCACCACACACAGGCCATTACTGAGAAATTCCTCAACAACTTGGTTATTTTTTTTTTTTTTTTTATTTTATCTCTGTGTCCTTTCGGGATATCTGCTAAGAAGATTAGTGGCTGAGAATCAGTTAGAGTTGACTATGACAAGAGAATGACAGTTCATTTAGATGGTGGAAATTGCTGGTGGGATTTCTGCAAGAGTGCCACCAAGCTGTGCTAATACTGTTTGTGATAGCAGCTGACAGGAACCCTTTTGGGAACAAACGTTTTGGATTTTGACCTTTAGTTTGAAAGGGAAAACCAGTTTATTTTCTGCCAATACATATCTCAATATGTCTTTTCTGCAGCTTCTCTGAAACATCATGAGGAATGCTATGTTGCTACTGTACTTACATGACTGTCAGTACTGTTTACAGCAGTGCACTGACACCTCAAAACCGGAACCACTGACAAACCAGAACCACTGACACTTAAAATAACCAGATAAAGTATCGCCGGTTTAAAACAAATCTGCACAACAAATGCAGGATATTCCCACTGTCCTTGTCCTGAATTGGGATGAGGAAACGTACTGCTTTACTAGATGATTTCAGAGGCAGGGCAGGGAGGCAGGGCAGGAGCTACATTTGAGGTACCTGAGTTTGTAACAACCTTATGAGATCTGTTTGGAGGCACCGATCTCTGCAACAACAACAAAAAGAAACACTAACAATTACGAAATGTTTATTTTTAACTTGGACCTCACTAAAACTGACCCCCGTGTCTCTCTCAAGTCCCCTGTTGTCACGCTGGTTAGTGGTTACTGGCCTGATTAGAGGTCGACTGGATAACAGCAGGATGTCTCTTACTGTTGGAACAGATTAGAACAACGACAAGAGAAATACAAAATACAGGGTTTGATGAATGTTATGCTGGGAGAGAGTAAAGGTAGCTTTAGGTGTACAGCAGTAGGCTTCAAGCTAACATGTAAAACAAACGCAAATCACTTGTTGTCAACGTTTTTCTCTGCAGCTCTTTTCTCTAATGGAAAACGTCCAAACATTTGTACGTTTTTTGGGTCCAGGTTGTGTGATTTCTATCATATAAAGAGAGAGACTACACTGTTATGCAAGGTCATCTTGGTATATTGTGTAGGGCTAGAGCAGGTCTTGTATCTTATGGTAGTCTGTGTCCTTCACAACTCACCTCTACAACCACTGCCCATGGCGCTGTCCAAAGCTTTTTCTAAGAAGTGATTTCACTGTGTATAGCCAAAGGATTACAGTTTTACAGCTGCCAAGTGAAGCTGTAAAACATTCTACTGATTTGCCCTTTCTGCCTAATATTATCTGGGGGTGAATATGATTTGGATGTGCTACCTAATATGGTTGATGGTTTTATTAAGAATCAAATGTAATGATGACCCCAATTGATGTTTGGATGAAAAATATCTTGAAAAAATATATTTCTAAAAGAGTTTTCTTTGATGTATTTCGTTTTGCTTGGGGGGGTCACTTAAGTATTGTTAAGAACATGACTTACTCTGCTCTTTCCAATTATACAACTTGGAGAAAACAGTCGGCATCAGTGAGGATAAAAGTCGTTGAGTTATTTACAGTAAGTGGAAATTGAACACTCTCCTTCAATGAACACAACTGCTGGTGAAAAGCAGAACGGTCTGAAACATGCCCTACTGTACCCTTTTCGTTTGAGTAGTTCAATATTTAATTTCCATGAGTCTCAGTAGGAGGCTCTTATATCATTGACAGTGTACTATGATGGAGGACTTGCAAAGTGCTTTCATTTTTAAGTCATTGTACAGCCGTGACACGTTTCAGATAAATGAAGAATGGGCTCCATGCTAGTTGGTGGGTTCCAAGTCCTCAGCCAGTGCGACACATGAAAGTTCACACAGCAACAAGAACCGTTCCTCTCTTCTCCTCTCTTGTCCTCTCCACTCCTTTCTACTCCTCTTCTTCTCTTTTCTCCCTCTCTTCTTCTCCCTCTCTTCTTCTCCCTCTCTTCTTCTCCCTCTCTTCTTCCCCCTCTCTTCTTCTCCCTCTCTTCTTCCCCCTCTCTTCTTCTCCCTCTCTTCTTCCCCTCTCTTCTTCACCCTCTCTTCTTCTCCTCTCTTCTTCCCCCTCTCTTCTTTCCCTCTCTTCTTCCCCTCTCTTCTTCTCCCTCTCTTCTTCTCCCTCTCTTCTTCCCCTCTCTTCTTCTCCCTCTCTTCTTCCCCCTCTCTTCTTCTCCCTCTCTTCTTCTCCTCTCTTCTTCTCCCTCTCTTCTTCCCCCTCTCTTCTTCTCCCTCTCTTCTTCTCCCTCTCTTCTTCTCCCTCTCTTCTTCCCCTCTCTTCTTCTCCTCTCTTCTTCTCCCTCTCTTCTTCTCCCTCTCTTCTTCCCCTCTCTTCTTCTCCCTCTCTTCTTCCCCTCTCTTCTTCTCCCTCTCTTCTTCTCCCTCTCTTCTTCCCCTCTCTTCTTCTCCCTCTCTTCTTCTCCCTCTCTTCTTCTCCCTCTCTTCTTCTCCCTCTCTTCTTCCCCCTCTCTTCTTCTCCCTCTCTTCTTCTCCCTCTCTTCTTCCCCTCTCTTCTTCCCCCTCTCTTCTTCCCCCTCTCTTCTTCTCCCTCTCTTCTTCTCCCTCTCTTCTTCCCCCTCTCTTCTTCTCCCTCTCTTCTTCCCCCTCTCTTCTTCTCCCTCTCTTCTTCCCCTCTCTTCTTCCCCCTCTCTTCTTCTCCCTCTCTTCTTCTCCCTCTCTTCTTCTCCCTCTCTTCTTCTCCTCTCTTCTTCCCCCTCTCTTCTTCTCCCTCTCTTCTTCCCCCTCTCTTCTTCCCCCTCTCTTCTTCTCCCTCTCTTCTTCTCCTCTCTTCTTCCCCCTCTCTTCTTCTCCTCTCTTCTTCCCCCTCTCTTCTTCTCCCTCTCTTCTTCTCCCTCTCCTTCCCCCTCTCTTCTTCCCCCTCTCTTCTTCTCCCTCTCTTCTTCTCCCTCTCTTCTTCTCCCTCTCTTCTTCCCCTCTCTTCTTCTCCCTCTCTTCTTCTCCTCTCTTCTTCTCCTCTCTTCTTCCCCCTCTCTTCTTCTCCCTCTCTTCTTCCCCTCTCTTCTTCCCCTCTCTTCTTCTCCCTCTCTTCTTCTCCCTCTCTTCTTCTCCTCTCTTCTTCCCCTCTCTTCTTCTCCTCTCTTCTTCTCCCTCTCTTCTTCCCCTTTCTTCTTCCCCTCTCTTCTTCTCCCTCTTCTCCTCCTTTCCTCTTCTGTTTTCAATTCTCTCTCCATCTCCTCTCCCACCTCGTCTCCTCTCCATTGCCTTTCCACTTCTCCCCTGCCTTCTGTCCTCACCTCTCCAGGATGGCAGCTCTTTCTGATGTTAGCTTGCCCAGTGCACTGACCATTTTCCCATGCCTGATAAAATTAGACTGAAAATTGGATATGGTCACCGAGCGACAAGCCGACTGAGAAATCTGAAGTATTGCTCATTTGTATGTGATTTAAATTATTTCCAGTGGTCTTTCAAAAGGCTAGTGTTGGACTCAATAAGAAGATTAAAAGCAAATATAGTTTTGTCAAACCAGGGGTTTGGGTGAGGGCTATTCACTTGCATGTCAGCTTTACGTCTGAGACATGGTGTCAGGCCTGGTTGGGGGCTTAGTGGGGGATTTGAGTCATTTTCTGCAGGATCTTGTAGTTGTCCTTGTCCTGAATTATTTAAAAAACGGAAATACAGTGTGAGATTTGGGATGAGGAAAAGTGCCACCCCGCTTCAGTTCCAACACAGAACTTGTAACTTTAGTACAATTAAAAAAAATGTTTTTGGGAGACTGGCCTTAGAACACTGGGCTGTCTCAGAGTTAGAACGACGATTAGGAAAAGATATCCAGTCTGTAGAATGGACGTAATAGTGGGCAGGGATGATAGGCAAAGACTACCCGTCACTCTTGGAATGAGCGTTTCAGTAACTGAGGGGGCCGACACGACCAGAGTAGCATACCCACTTGGGTCCCGTTCCTTTTATGCAGTCATGCATCACATCCTGGGGGTATGGAGGGATGGTGTGAATGAGGGAGGGAGGTATGGAGGGATGGTGTAAGTGAGGGAGGGAGGTATGGAGGGATGGTGTAAGTGAGGGAGGGAGGTATGGAGGGATGGTGTAAGTGAGGGAGGGAGGTATGGAGGGATGGTGTTATTGAAGGAGGGAGGTATGGAGGGATGGTGTAAGTGAAGGAGGGAGGGATGTATGGAGGGATGGTGTAAGTGAGGGAGGGAGGTATGGAGGGATGGTGTTATTGAAGGAGGGAGGTATGGAGGGATGGTGTAAGTGAAGGAGGGAGGGATGTATGGAGGGATGGTGTGAGTGAGGGAGGGATGGTGGGAGAGAGTGACAGAGGGAGGGAGCGGGGAGAAGTCCCTGACGAGGAGGCAGTGACAGGTGGCTGGCCTGATCCTACCCGCGCAGCAGGAGCTCTGTGAGGCCATGCTGAGTCGGGCCCGGCGGGGAAGAGTCCACCACCGAGACACGCTGGGAGGCGTCCAGGCCTCGGTCGACTCGTTGTTTTTCCCGCTCTGCTTTTTTGACAACTGACCCCCGTGTCTCTCTCAAGTCCCCTGTTGTCACGGCAATGACACTCACACCAGGCGATGCCCTTCCCCATCTGAAAAGCAGAATGTTAGGCTGACAAATAACACCCCCCCTACAAACTCCTTCCCCTACAGACACACACACACACACACACACACATACACACCCACACACACACACACACACACACACGCACACACACACACACACACACACACACACACACACACACACACACACACACACATGCTAAGTCCAACTTGACATAGTTCACCTCATCTCTTACTCACCTGCAGATAGGGTTTGGTAAGCATTACTGTAAATACATATTGTCGTTTTGCTGTATAAGTATTTCATGAGTCACACACTCAAGCTGTTAGGTAGACAGTGTTCTGTGATTTGAAGTTCAACGAAATTGACATTTTTAAGCTCTGACATTGGAAGAAAGTTTTATGTCCAAGAATGTCCAAGTTCTGAAAAGTGTGTGGTGACTCACACTGCAAACTTCCAGATATGTGTTATTTTTATCAAATGCCTGCATGTTCTATCCATTCCAAATAACAAATGGAACATGAACGAGGTGGCACAAAGTCTGGCAGCGATGTAGTGGAGAGAATATATATGTTTTGGTTGTTTTTTTTTTATTCTGAGCCGAATGAGTGTGCAGTGCAGAACAAGGATAAGGCCAGGTACAGAGTTCAATTACAGACCAGAGGCAAGGTAAATCAAAAACAATCTCACCACAGTCTCCAGTTAATCTGAACTTTCCTTTCGCTGTGCTGCATCCTAGACACAGAGAGCGCACGCCGGGCAGAAGAAGGTACAGTACATGCAGCCAATGCTGTCAAATTCCCCATGCACCTCCAAAGAAGTTTCCAGTCAGTTTGGTGGCACGGTCGTCACTGTGCCTCCCTCACTGCGTAGCCAAGGGCACAACAGTTTTGCAGACGCGCAGCTATTGACACAACATGGTGTGTGTCTTGGCTGTCAAGTTCAAATGGGCTTAATTGGCTGTACTTCAGAAGCACAATGATTCTCAGCCAAAGTTGCCTCAGATGATTATAACTTGTGTGCTTGCAATCCAGAAGACGTAATTGGGTGCTTAAAAAGTTAATAACTTTTGAATGAAAGTGCTCGTCAGCTTTTTAGCACTTCACATGTAATCTGTGACCAGGGCTCAGGAAGGCTGCATGCTAATGACAACTATGGGGATTTAATTAAACGATTTTCCTCTTTTTCACTGTGGCTTTGACAAACATGGCCTGATTTGAATAACGCCTTCGCATAAACCAATTTGGATTTCATTAAGACGCCTGTTGGTCGTACCCAAGTCAACAGATGCCCCGGGCTTACTTTCAGCAACTGTCGGCCCATCTATCAAAAGTACACCATGATGGTAATTTGGTCAAATGATTCTGTGGTTGTTATGAAAACAATCATCTTGTCATCATGTGATTTGTAAGGGGGCGATGACGGGACATTCTTCTCCAGAATGTGTTATTGGGAGATTGTGTTTTATACATTTTTCACTTACATTCGATAATGTCTGGAGACATTTTGAGGTTGGTTTGCATTTGATGAAAAATGATGTAGCGTATGTCTGTGAGAGGGGGGAGTGGCGGGCGCAAGGTGTAACGAGCTCCTTTCAATTCACACTGAAATCTCAATTCAGTATCCAATTACTGTAAGTATCCAGTCTATGTGAATCCTGTCGGCCAGCTCTGAGCCATGACTACCGTATCCCCAAACACAGTCAGTTATCCCTCGCCCGTGATCATGCTGGGGAACAAAAAGCCTGTATCCGTTTTGTTCTGCTTCGCGTCTCCCGAGGGCAGCAATGCAGCCAGATGTATTGTGTTGAGCGGGCGACTGGGTGCAGTAGGGGAGTGTGTTATCAGACTCCCAGCTGACCGGTCATAGAAGCCTCGATTTCCCCTCACAGCCCTGTGAACACTCTCAGCCGTCCCCAGATGGTTAAGCCATGAGCCCACACACACACACACCGACACACACACACACACACACACACAGAACCAGAACAAAGCTCCTCACCTACAAAAGGTCCATGCTTTGTCCTGCAGTCATCAGTCTGGTAAGTGTGATAATGAGGGTAATGACGACTGTTGAGGGAAGCAGGTTTGTGCGTGTCGGGGGGGCATGGGGAGTGGGAGTGGGGGCTGGGGTTAATCTGAGAGGCTTGTGTGGAGTTCAGAGGGATGGAGAGGGGAAACCAGGGCTGCTCATGCTGAGATAAGGCCCCTCCATACTGCTCAGCTCCCCAGC
This sequence comes from Osmerus eperlanus, assembly GCF_963692335.1. Taxonomy (NCBI): domain Eukaryota; kingdom Metazoa; phylum Chordata; class Actinopteri; order Osmeriformes; family Osmeridae; genus Osmerus; species Osmerus eperlanus. The sequence continues at coordinate 13,988,875 of NC_085018.1, read as the reverse complement.
TTCACCCTCACCCCACTCTGGTCCCCTCCCTACCCTGTCCCCTTCCCTACACCTGCCCCCTCCCCTGACCCCCTCCCTATCATGGCGCTCTACTCTTCCCGGCCCCCTTCCTACCCTGGCCCTGTCCCCTTCCTACAGTGCCCCTCCCCAACACTAGCCCCCTACCTGGTTGCATCCCTTCACTGGCCCCTTTTCCACCCTGGCCCCCTCCCAGCCCTGCCACAGCCAGGGCTTTTGCCAGCGATAAGATGCTCCTGAGCATTGGCAAAAAAGTCCAGGTATTCCTAACCTGCCCCCCTCGTCTACACGAAGGAATGTTGTGAAATCCGTGGAGAGGGAGGGGGGACAGGGGGGACGGGGGGACGGGGGGACGGGGGGGGTGAACCCAGACAGTAGCCAACCACTTCTCTGGGAGAGCTGATAAGTGGTGCTCTGGCATGGTTTTGGCAGGTGGGGATAGAGGGAGAAAGGGGGGCAGGGGGACTGGACAGATCTCCACCAGCTCACCATGTCGTCGTGTCCTCCATCCATAGCCATGGCCCACTTCTGGTCATTTCAACACATTGTTTTGTGTTGGTTTGGTCTGGTTCTGTGAGTCTAGAGCAGGGAGTTTGAAGCATGTTCATGTTCTGTCCATGTCTGTTTGAACCGATCCCCGAAACCCCACAGCTCACTTCCTGTCACTGCATCGTAAGCCCCTTGAGTGGATGCTAGTTGAAATATGAGTTTGAAGGAAATTGTTCAATTGTACCCTTGTTTCCATGTACGAAATCATTCTCCTTGTGTTACTTTTAACTAGTAATCATCCTGTCATTTGAATGCATGCTGATGATACTACTTATGACGGGACGATAATTATAGGAGGCTGGTATAGACCAACTGGCCTTATTCAGATTCCAGGGTCCTCATGTGTGTTGGTGAGAGCTCTTTGTGAGAGATAGATGAAAGAGGCAACAACATAGATAGACAGTGAGTTAGGTGGAGAGAGAGAGAGAGAGAGAGAGAGAGAGAGAGAGAGAGAGAGAGAGAGAGAGAGAGAGAGAGAGAGAGAGAGAGAGAGAGAGAGAGAGAGAGAGAGAGAGAGAGAGAGAGAGAGAGAGAGAGAGAGAGAGAGAGAGAGAGAGATTTTCTACGGCCAGTTGTTTTTTTCTTGTTTTGACTGATGCTATCAATCTCAAGATGAAGGATAAAAAATGTGTGTGTGTGCAAAAAACGATCAAATTGGAGATAGCGACATTTACAAAGGGATACGAGATGAACGATAATGAGGCAGTTAGATTAAAAACAGAGATAAAATAGCAGTATATGGTAAAATAATTGGACTCACGCAGGTCCATGCATAGATCTACATCAGAAAATGTCACGCCGTTACAGCCTGGGCTGGGAGAATATTACACACTTGAAATCACCATGGAAATGAGCCAGAGATAACTGTGGTTTTTTAAATGTGTTTATTTTTCCTGAATGACTGTGTCTAAAAGAAAACAGATTTTGCCTTGTGTGTTTTTTTTGGCATGAATGCAAAATCGATTTTTACACAATATTGCATAAACATTGCTATTACATTAAATGGAACTCAACACTTAGTTACAATGTTTAGGACACTACTGTAGCCAGTTGTGGAATCATAATGATAAATGAATGATAATGACTGTCTTGTAAAGATATATTAATGATAATTACTGTCTTGTAAATATATATTAATGATAATAACTGTGCAATAAGATATTAGAACGACAAATATTTAATTGATTGACACCGATCATGTCTTTACTAACAAAGTGTAAAAAAACAAAGCTGTAGACTTCCCGCAGCAGGGAATCACTGCGGCAATTCACCACAACACTCCTTTCCGAAGTTCCCAGGAAAACTTCAAACACACAACTTTCTTGGAGAACTTGGCAATGAGCACAAATAAACAGATGTCTTTATACCCTGTTCCTACACACCGTCCATCCAGGCACAGCTTAATTACACCCTGCTCAGCAGAACCAGTGAACTCGCCTGGTTGAAGTAAACAGTCTGATTGTCAGCACATTATCCAACTCCCGCGCACCCCCCCGCCCCTGCCACCCACCCACCCACACACACACCCACCCATCCCCATCCAAAGAGTAACTTTGAGTTTAATTAAGGAGTGGAGAACATCTCCTGTTTGGTGAACGAGCCTGACAGCACGGCAGGCAGAACCCGGGGCCGTGTGCATCGGAGACAGCTCCCAGATCCACCAAGTTTTTCATTTAACAGCAGGCTTTCAGGGTGACCACTCTGTGCCCCTGTCAGACAGTGACCTGACAAGCTCGGAGGAAAATCTTATTGAGGCTGTGGTGACGGTGAGGAAAAATAGCAGCCGGTGAAAAAGCCCAGTGGCTAACCATTACTGTCAGGTGCCACATAATTGTCCTCCTCCATATATGAGCTGAGGATAGTAAAAAAATCCAGAGCCTTGCCTCTCCCCAGCCTTGCCTCTGTAATGGCAGAATTCTAGTGGCACTGTGCAGATTTGAATAGTCAAGAGATGGCGGTTACAATAAATGTATTTAGCTTGTACAAATCAAGAATTACTTTGTGATCAGTCATAACGAAGGAGGTGCTAGCCACAGGTCGTTCGCCAGAGTGATAAAGAACAACCCTAAAACCCTGCCTTATATAAACTTTAGATCAAATGGCATTCTATAAGGTCAATCCCTCAATCTAGCCAACTCTGTGATTGGTCAGCACTGCTCAGTGACAGTTTGACTCCATACCAAGTGTCCCACAGTTCTTTGATGTGGCATCTCTCCCCAAACCAGTAGATAGTAAAACCACAGGAGTTCACCAGTCAAATGGTCAACTGTCCTTTGTGTGGACATCTTCAAACAAGTATTTAATTAACCCCACCCAATGCAACAGGAAGGGTCAGAGCAGCTTGATCAGTTAAACTGCTCCCTCAGATCACAATAACAATACAGTTGAATCCACATTGTCTCCAGACCAGCTGTCTCATCCTCCCCAGGTGTCATAAACTGCAAATGGCATCTCTACCAAATGGAGTTGACTCTTCTTAACCAACTTTAGACTTCCATTAAAACACATTCCTCATATATGAAACACACACATTATAACTGTATTCCAAATTTCCATGACACCTCTCCCCAGGACAGTGAATGGGTTGTTCCTCAGACATCACATGCCGTTCCCCTGTCACAGAATGGTGTTTCAGACTTGGGCGGGTGAAACTGCAACAATTGGGTCAAAATAGCAGCAAATCGCAGCAGACCACAGAACTAACATTCTTTAACATTTGAACCTTCTGATTTCTGAATCAGTTGCAAGGTGGGATCTATCTACTGTAGATCTTTGCTCAAGCCTACCAACAATCCAATCAGACAGCAAGAGCTATTCATCTTTCTGTCCTGACTTGGTATATAATTGCACCATGACTGCATTTTTTAGAACTGCTAGCAGAATAGAGAGATGGTATCAAGACAGATCTCTCACTTTCTAATCCCACTGGCTTTCTCTCCCTCTCCTCCCTCCCTCTCTCTCTCTCTCTCTCTCTCTCTCTCTCTCTCTCTCTCTCTCTCTCTCTCTCACTCCCTACAGTGCTCTCTACTCTCTCTCGCTCTCTCTTCATCTTTCTCCCTCTTTCTCCCCTCTCTCTATCTTGCTCTCTCTCTCTCCCCTCTCTCTCCACCCTCTATCTTGCTTTCTCTCTCCCCTCTCCCTCCCCCCTCTCTCTGTCTCTCTCTCTCTCTCTCTCTCGCTCCACTCTCCCTCCTCCCCCCCCCTGTATTCCTCCTCTGTGGTGAGGGAGTGAGCGTCTCTGTTGGCTTTGCGGTTCACCCACCAGGCCATTTATTTACCGCCCTCCACTTGAGGCTGTGTAAATATTCTTCACGAGAGAGGAGGCTGTCACCAAAGCACTGCACTTCATCAAAAACAACCCTTTCCTGTCAAGGCCTAATGTGAAGGTATATATCACGCCAGACTCTCACCCTCAAAGTGGCGAGAGGCAAGGATTGTGAGACTGTTGGGGAGCAGAGGACCTCCTCAAAGCACCCCGCAGCCCAGACGTGTGGAAAAAGGGAGTTTATCCAGGAAGGCCTGATAGGGAAGGGAGATGTTGATGTTGTCTTTAACCTCTGTGGGGAGAGCATTGAGTTAGTAAACCCAACTTACGAAACCGTCTTTTGTGCTGTAGGACAAATATAAAATGTTTCAATCAAGTGACTTAGTAAATGAAAGTGACGCAATATAATGAAACTCGCTTAAAATACATACTATATAAAAAAAAAAAACACTTTGCATATCTACAAACATCAACAGGAAGCCTTCTGGGTTTTTGCTTCTCTAAACCCCTCCACAGACACACCACAGTCATTGGAAAACCCAACCAGAGCAACAGCACATCTATCCCAGCCCACCAGTCCCGAAGACAGAGAGGTCCCTATCAGCAGGTTAACGTGTATGACATTGCTTCAATCACCAGAGGTGGTGTGTGTGTGTGTGTTTGTGTGTGTGCACGACACACACACATTCTACCGGGTAGGTCACCGATCTGTGACCCACCCAGTGAGTCTTATTGGGTTAGACCGCCACCCCAGCAGGCCCCATGTGTGATCAAATTCTCTTGTTCTCTTCCTCGGTCTTTATCACACACAATCTTCCGGGGCGAATGACTCATAAAGAGCTGTTATGAATCACTTGCAGACGGATGCTTAGCCTGCAGTTAGAAACGGATAGGACAATATGAGACAGAGGGAGCTCATTTGATTTCATTATGTGACTATTGTGCCATTACCAGGTCTCTTTAGTCAGGTTTTTGAAATCCATTAGTGTGGATTCGTGAATGCCATTTTGACCTGCATTTAGGTTCAAACTGGGTGGGCATTGAGGGGTCCGGGGCCCCAACCAGGAAGCTCATAGGCCCTAATGAGCTCCTGTACTCTGCTATTCATAATTCAACCTTTTTCCCCCTACTCTGAGGGGGTTACAATATGTGAAATTATTTATAGGTTATTTAAGACACTCCATTTAGACACATTTACGACTGAGATATCAGAGAGGTCAGGGACAGACAGTGCTGTGGGTGAGGCTGAGGCGTCCTGCACGGATAAAACCCAGGTTCTGCCGAACATGAAAAGCACCCTTTGACAAAACACGTTGTAAAGAAGGATCAGAATTCATCCAAAGTGCCTCTAAATAGGGACTGGGGCACTTAAACTCTGTATACAGGAGCCCCTTGGCGTGTAGGGATTTTTTGTTGTGTTTTGTGCTGTTGTCTCTCTCTCTCACTCTGTTTCTATCTCTGTTTTTCTCTCTGCCTCTCTCTCTCTCTCTCTCTCTCTCTCTCTGTGTCTCTCTCTGTGTCTCTCTCTCTGTGTCTCTCTCTCTCTCTCTCTCTCTCTCTGTGTCTCTCTCTCTCTGTGTCTCTCTCTCTGTCTCTCTCTCTCTCTCTCTGCCTCTCTCTCTCTCTGTGTCTCTCTCTCTGCCTCTCTCTCTCTGCCTCTCTCTCTCTCTGTGTCTCTCTCTGTGTCTCTCTCTGACTGGAAGTACAGACAAAGCAAACAGAGAAAACAGCCCACTCAGATTACAAAACACAGTAGAAACCACACTCCTACGCGTGTCATTTTGATGTTTAAAGGCATGATTGGCAGCAGCTAAGTGTAAAGAATTAAATTCACTCAGTGTCGTTTGTTTCCATGTGTAGCTGGACATGCCAAACATGGCATAACTATTATTGTTTATATTTTTTACAGGGCTGAAAATAATGAGTTTGAATTTTGGGTGAGAACATATATCTACAGGCGGTTAACCTTTGCCATCAGATTTGATAATTACTCATGAGGATGTAAGAGAAGACGGTGTCCCATGTTATTCTTCTCCACTCTATATTTATACATACTCACAGCCTTGATCTTCTGTGTTCATTAATGAATGTCATTAAGCCCTCTCATGTCTTGTAATTATGTCAAGCAGGCACTCGTGCTATTTAAGACAACAGAAAACTGCAGCTTGAAAAGACAATCTCTGGAAAGGAGAAACAGAACCCTTCATCAAAACTCTGTTCCTTCGGTGAATAATCAGGAGGATAAACTCAGTACTTTTGTCACGGGTTGGGAATAAAAAAATATATACGTGCACCACAACAACAAAACAACAACACCGTTTGAACAAAATGATCGCTTCTCCCTGTGAAATTGGACTGTTGGAATAAAGCAGACTAATTTGTGTCTTTTTGAATACAATTGAAGGCAGTGTGACTCAGGCCCTTGTCAGGGAGCGAGTGGGAATGTAAACACAATGAATACATCAACGAATCATGTTTAGTGAGTGTTCCATTAATGTTGTTTAAAGATAAAGAAACACATGAACGCTGACAATTAGAACATGATGTTTGTTGTTTTTAACCCGAGTTCTATCCCACGGGGATGGGTATAGCTCACCAGATCAAAAGGTTGCAGGTTCAAATACCCCCAACAGATTACTTTGAAAAAAGGTGTCTGCTAAATGAACAGATCTTTACCTCATAAGTTGGAATCAATTCAAATGAGAGTGAGTATTCCAGTCAAAGACCTCGAACTGCCGTGACTTCTCTGCACATTTCAACCCTACTTTCACAGCAGAGCAGCAGGAGGAATCCAGATGAAGTTGTTCAATTCTTCCAAGCAGCTGTTGCACTGACGCTGGAACTCCTACCGGAGACACCATTTACATTGTGGTTTCACCGTCTGTTCCAGGGGAATGAGCCTGACTGAAAGGGATTGTCTGCTTCTGTAACTGGAAAAGCTGTCTCACTCCTGCCCATAGCATGAATCACAGGCTCATTGTAATAGCCTGCCTCTGTCACAGTGCGGATGTACCTGTCACGTCATTTAAATTACTACACATATCTGGGTTTGGATAGAAGAAGTGCTTGGATCAGCGTGGTGACGCTCCAGAACTTTGGAGACTAAGGGGAACACGCCTCACTGCATCTGGGTTGTGTGTGTGTGTGTGTGTGTGTGTGGGAGGGGGGGGGGGCTGTCATGTATACAGATCCGGATCAAAATCAACAAAGCGAGAGATTTATTTACTGAAATCGACGTTTCGCACAAGCCGGCAGGGGGCCATGTGTTTACACACACACACACACACAAACATGCTCACAGACATGCACAAATAAACATACACAAGTACGCACACATACACAAACCAAAATACAGTGCACGTTAAGACAAATCATATTGTTTAATGTCTTTAACTGCTGGATACCCTTGGGGTTTGAAATGAAGACAAAACGTCATGCCATCGAACCAGTCACTCTCCATACAGCAGTGAAACCATCACAACAGCTATTTTATTCCACACCAAACCGTTTCCCTGTGAGTCCCAACATTATTCCCCGAAAGGAAAACCCCCAAAATCTTGTCGACGGATGTAATCTTGCATATCCGTTTAATTCCTATATTTCTCCCTCCTCCCTGTCCCCCGTGGTTAATGGGCTCGTGTAGATCCCTGACTGCTCATAAATCTGCAGACCTAGCTCTGCTGCAGTTAGAGATGGAGTGTGTGAAAGAAATTTTGGGCCTATGTACAATGAATGTGTTTTAGGAGAAGTTTACAGTTAGTTAAGAAGCTTGATACAATGTATGTTGATTAAACTCCATTTGGTAGAGATGCCACCTGTAGTTTTATGACACCTAACTAGGAGACGTGAAGTCTAAGAGACGGGAAGTCTGGGTGACCTGAGAGAGTTCTTGTCACCTGGGGGGAAGAGACAGTTGGTCTGAAGACAATGTGGATTCAACTGTATTGTTCTAAGGATTTAACCAATGACAGAAGAGATTTGGTATAGCTGCATGTCTGTAGGATGGACCAATGACTTTTGAGAACTGTCGTATCTATAAAATGGTCTGTTGAAGAATGTTCTGGGGGGTTCAGGGCCATCAGCTGGGTAGTGCTGGTGGGCTGGATTCTCCCGGTTCCATTCTAGAATGCTAGATGGAGCTGTATAGAATTGTCTTTGTGTTATTGTCTTATGTTTGTGTGTCGATGATGTTATGTTGATAACGTTATTATGTTCAAATCTACGTCAAATAAACATTAACTCTGTACTTCACCCGACTTCAGCTTAAACGATTGATTCTCTCAAAAACTTCCACGACAAGTGATCTAGCCACAGCCGCTCTGCTCATGAATCTTGTGGCGTGAGAGTGGGAGACTGATGGAGTCGAGCCAGACCGGAGGGTCCGTTTGTCAAGGGTCAGACTTTCTGTCCGTTTCATTGCTGCAAACTAAAACCTGATCAAGACGAACTTCTCCTGGTTCACCACGTGAAGAACCTCTCAACCTGTCAGTCCAGATGGACTCTCCTTCTCTCCACAGCGCAAAAAGTGAAATGGCCTTGAATAGTACTTTTCTTCTTATCCGGTCCAACCGTTCTTTGTGGAGAAAAGCCTGGCTCTATCTGATCCCTTGGATCTGACGATCTCTTCCATCTCCCAGGGGGAGAAGGAGTGAGTCTTTTAACAGGACTGCAGGTGTCAACACAGCCAGGGGGAAAACGTATGAGCCTGGACGTTCCATTGATTTTCAGCCAACACATCCTTCACATCGTCTTTTATGTCGTTCAATTATTCAAGTTCAACCGCTAGCGTGGAGTTACTGGATGACGTCGTCCCAAAGGAGGATATAACTCACCCTTGTCACTGAATATTTGACTTCAAAGACCACTCAGCGTGTTAAGAACTTTTTAATATATTTATTTTATTTTTTGTTGCTCAGGGTTCACTTCCATTCATCAGTGTACACAGTCCCCAACAGTGAGGCGTTCAGCCTGTGTGTGGTTCATGACCCAGCGGGGGCTGGAAGGGACTAGAACTGACCCAGGCTACTGTCATTCAGACGGCCTCAGGGGGACACACAGGGGTTGTGAAAATGGCTGAGTGCTGTCATCCTTTGATAATTGACAAGTCGAGTCTTCACAACCTTACACACCCTCACGCGCACACACGCACAACCTCTCTCTTAAACACCCACAAACTCAGACAAACACCCCCCCCAACACAAACACACACACAAACGCTCACATACATACCCACACACAACCTCTCTCACACACACACAAACTCACTCAAACATACACACATGCTCAAACTTTCATAAACACAAACACACAAACACACACACACCAGCCTCTCGCACAGAGCGGAGCTCGATGGCACGGCCCAGGGTGCACGGCGGACAACCCCACAGCTGTCCATCCAGGGTCAGGGACCACGCATTGCGATTCATCAGAGATCTCTGTCATCATCAATGTCCTCAGGGGGGGAATCCGTAACGCAGATCACTGCGTTCCTTCTGTTACCCTGCCCCCGAAGAGACGCTGCACTTCAGTCACAACCAATTACACTGCAGGAGTTTGCTGCGTCCACACACACATGATCTTCTTGCTCAGCTTGCTCTTCTGAATGTCGTGAATGTCCGCACGGATCTCCAGATGCGCTCCCCTGGAGGAGCGGCACTGGCCCTGACAGCAGGACGGAGGACAGCTTGCTGACAGCTGCATGTTCTCCTCCTGGTCATCAACTTTTGAAAATCAGAGACCCGGGCTGATGTTTGCGTTGCTGTCATGGAGGAAATCGTTGTGGTCGTGCCGGGATCTTAGAATCATGATTGCATTTCAATGCTGCCCTTGGAAAAAACTGATGGCTGGTTTGTGTGGTTGTGATGTTTCTGTGTGTGTGTGTGTGTGTGTGTGTGTCGGTGTGTGAGCTTGTGCCGGTCTATTTTTATATGAAAGTTTGTGCATGTGTGTGCATCAGAAGCTAAGTGTTTCAGCAGGTGTGTGTTTGTACATTTGTGCAGATGTGTGTGTGTGTTAAGGTATGTGTGAAATGTGTTTCTGCCACTGTCCAGTCCGGGCCTGTCAGCTAGCACAGCTCTCTGTCAGTCACTGGTAGCCTTGTGCCGTCTGGAACACAGATGTCAGGTTGACATGGTGCAGGGAAAGGAACATTCTGGAGTTATGTTGAGCACTCACCCTCACAGTCACATCGCTTCTCTGAAGTAGCCGTCAGGGTAACCAGTGAACACAGGGAAGGTGGGAAATACACTGCAGTTAGCATTTCACCCATTTCCATTGAGCTCCTTGAATTCCTCGGCCCCTGTGATTTGCTTTCAATGCGTAATCTTTCCTTATCTACCACAGCAGTTTGAAGATGAGAAGACGACAGTAACATCAAGTTGAATTGGCGAGACGCTGATAAGAATGTTTTTGTTCATCACAGAAAGCGCAAGGTGTGATTGAGAAATGCTTTGAGCGTCAACATAAGCTCTTAGCAAGATTGGGCTCTTTCAGCACATTTACACATTAAGAGACATGCCAATGTGCAATCTGACAGATGCTCTGCATAATGGAGAAAACACACATGTGGAGAAAAGACATTGAATCAGCCACTTTGGGAACACGCAACTCATTAAATTATATCAAACTGTGGAGGATTTCTGTTTCAAACACAAACGATGCTAACTAGGCAGGGGAGGGGGAGAGCTGGAGGCTTGGTTGCCGTGGAGATTCTTAGCACAGCTGGAGGTGGTACAGTATGCGGGGATGCATGGGAGAGAGTGTGTGTGGGTGTTGGTGTGTGTGTGTGTGGGGGGGGGGGGGTTGACAGGGGTTGTGTGGGATGCAGTGTGAGCACACACCTACACGCACACACACACACACACACACTCGTCCTGCGACCCTCGCTCCATGTGACGATGGCGATCAGATCAAGCAGCAGGCTTGGAACACTCCGTGGCTCTCTCTTGCTGTTCCCCTGGTCCTTTGCCATTTGGAGAAGACCTGGGAAAGGTTAGTGTGTCAGCAAAGCTGAGGAGAGTCTCCTCTACAGTCCTATTAATCCCTTACAGGAGACAGAAACTGAGCTATTTAAACCACACATGAAGCAATTCAAGTTTATGTGGGGCACTGGAGTCTAGGCTGATGTTTTGTCAATGATGTGTACAGTACATGTTACGATTATAGTATCAGCACATCTTATAATTACAGTGTCTGTGCAAATTATGTGTTATAGTTTTAGTCTCCAATCAGGCTGAGTAAAAAACTGGTTTCTACTGGGTTCTGCATGATGTGCATGTGTTTTAAAGGAAACCTAGTTAGTAAACCCTTGTGGCCTGTGATCAGTGGAACCACGTTGGATATACCTTGCCTTTTGACACTGATTGGCAGACATCACACAGTAGTCATGATAGGGTTATTTTACGGTCATGTTACCACAACCAACCTGCTCAATACGTTGGTTTATCCAATTACAGAGACCCAAATACAGCACAGCTTTGGTTGTGTTTTATTTTCACTTTGGTGGTGTTCCACACCCAGGCAGAAGTGTAAAGAGGTATTTCAACCTATGTTCCCTCCTGTAGAATTTTAACAAAGTCGCCACAGACAATGCTGTCAGTCAGCCCTCAGTGGGTGTATAGGAGAGTCTGCATTCAGAGTGTGGGCTTGTGTGATAAAATACAGTGTGATAAAACCTGAATTGTAAATCCACGGAGCACGTCGGGGGAAATGAGTGTATTTTGACAGTGTCTCGTCAGGTGGAGTAGGTTCATATTGGTTCTCTGTAGGGAATTTACACTGAGACAAAATAGCAATGTTAACCGTGTTAACAGTCTTACAGAGGAGCTAGAAGGCTGTAAAGAAACGGTGTGTGTGTGTGTGTGGTCTGCGCGCGTGAGAGAAAGAGAGGGACAAAATGGTGAGATGATCTGAGATGTTCTCTTTCGATTGAACAAGTCAATTAAAAGAGAATCAAAAGTCACACACAAAATATGACAGACTGTGAAATGACAATTATGTTAGAAAATTGCTGTGATGACAGTGTCTCTTGGATAACCAAGTGTAGTGACACCCAATTACCACAGGTGAAGGCCTCAAACAATCACTGCTAGCAATCAAACAAGAGGTGACTGCTTGGAGGAAATTACCATCAAACATTTGCACATATCTTCTCTATAAAAAAGGTCAGACTTTTTCAGTATTGTGTATTATTTCCACTCATGAAAATTATGTAATCATGTAAATTAATTTGAAATAGACAGTTGATTCGTAAAACAATTTTTCCATGATGAACAAGAAATTGATGAAATGGATAGTTAACCCTATAAATCCCAAATATATAAAATAAAAAATGTTCTAGCTTTTCAGTTGTTGTAGGAGGCCTCGGAAGCAGAAATGAAAGGATATGTTATTTTGTTGTTTTTGTTTTTAGGGAAATTACGTAATATTGCATCATTGGACCTAGCAGGGAGCAGAATGTATTTATTTGTATTCATGTTGTAAAACCCAAGGGTTCATTGAAGAGTTGTTTGCTTACTCAGCCCCATAACAGTATATGGCCATGAATAATAATCACACAGGTCATATTGTCAGTCATTTATCAATAAAGAAAAAAAAACAGGGTAACATTTTATTTAGGAAACTGAACTTAGTCTTAGTCCCAGTCTTCGGCTATGTTCATTTGCTGTGATGGTTTTTTCTCTGGAAATATTCTACTTGCTGCCGAGCATGTTGTTGTTTCCATTGGTGACGGCAACGTCCTCTCTTCGTCTTCACTGGAACACGTGTTATTAAGTCCTTTCATACATCCAGTGGGGTGGGGGGGGGGGGGGGGGGCGTACAGACTCCAGAGGATAATCTATCCTGAGCATTCACAGGGCTTCGTGATGTCACAGTCTGTGTTGCTGGGCTCCTAGTGCCATAAGATGGCCGCCTTTCTCTTTGGTGAGTTGAGAGTTGTGTTCACCTGAATTGGATTATGAATCAATCAAGATACATGTCAAAAATACATTACTGTAAGACCAAAATATTATATCACAAACGGTTAAAAGCAGAAATTCTATTATTTCACCAGGATGAGAAAGGATGCCGGTAGCCTACTGTCTGCTGTTCAGTATCTCTTTCTTACAAGAAATATTGAGAGATTTGCAATCCCAATCCTATTTAGACATTCCACTCAATTCACACAATGCTGTCTGGCTAGCCTATTATGCTGTTTACTTTTCATACTAAAAGGAAGACATGCATCCCACTGAAACACCTGCCCTTTGTCCTGTGAAACAATGGTCTTTACGTGAAAACCACGAACATTGACAGATTGTTTTAGGATCACGAAAAGGGATTGTTGTACTTTTGAAACAGTGCGTCTTACAGTGTCAGAGTCTCCTGCTCCTGCTTCTAAAGCCCTTGTATTCATTCCAACTTGGGAACAGAGGAGCTGGCTCTTCTATGAGCATGGACCTAAGGCTGTTACTTGGAATGCAAACAACTAATTCGCTCTTCGACCTTAAGAGCGATGTGGCAGCTGTGTACACATTAGGTTTTCACAGAAGTATAAATCAAAAGGAATCATTTAAAAACATTACTGTAATATTTGTTTTGTTTTTTCTTCATCTTCCTTGGCTCTTATTTATGTCCGTGGTTGGTGACTTGTACTAACAGAACAAAACTCCTGCACACCATATCCAGTCTATGCTACGCATACAAATAGTTTGTGTTTTATGTATTTGATAGTTTTTCCTTCAATTATTGTAATATAACTGCATTTCAAATTCTGTCGTCTGTGGTCCACTCCTCATCATTTGTGAATGGACTTTACATGTGTCGCAACTTCCTTTTCTCCACAGTACATTGTGTGGGTTCCTGTCTTCTTTGGGTTGCCATGATGGCTGTGTATCAGATCATTAAAGTAGTCTGTTTAACCCTTGAGTGGGGATTACATTTGTATCACTCTACTAATGTTTGTGGGATAATCAGTTTTATTTAGTGAGACTTGACTTGACGTGACTTCATTTGACTTGTGGACTTTCCCGCATGAACCAGCTAACTTGACTTGCCACATGGTTTGTTACACATATTCATCTGGGAAGTCGTCCTTGAAAACTGTTTGGACAAGGGCAGGCACTTTCACTAAATACTTGGCAGATGACTGGATGAACCATCTGTCTGTCACTGTGTATCACTGGTTATCTTCAGCCACGATGTTGCTGCCAGTAGTTCCTTAAATGACTCTGATTGGTCTGAACAACTGTGGTCCGGACAAAAACACTTGTATTACATGTGAGTACAGAAACACAACCCATTTAACATAAATGTGGCAATGTGTTTTGAATGAAATTGTGTAATTTTACATACTAACATTTCATGCTTCACAGATAATGACTAAATGCCAATAAGTCTCATATTGAAAACTCAATTCATTTCCTAATTTTTCCCTTAGTGAACATTGAAATGGGTCCCACAGACCATATGTGGGCTATGGTGTATGCAGTGGTAGCCTGTAGCTCACTAAAGCAGTGTTTATGAAATGTGGTCGTTGCATGCGTGAGCCAGAGGACCCAAGATGAAATCTGTGAGTTGGCTGGTGATGGAGAAAGAGAGGCTAACAAGCGGCGCGATGACGCCTGTGACACAACCACACACATGTATCATGCTTGCATTCAACATGCAAGTTTCAATGTGACTCAGACAAGCAAACAACCCCAAATGAAGCGAACAAGAAGTTGAACATATTGGACAGGCTTCTGTGTTTCTGTGAAATACAGTACATTTTGCAGCGGCTGGTTGGACAAGGTTATTGAGCTGTTTGCACCATCAGCCTAACTAATCAAAGGTCTAGTTAGTATGTAGTGTTGGTGTGGTTACATAAGGCAGTGAATTATTCAACAGGGTATCAGAAACAGACTTGTTTTGGCTGATTTGGGGATATATTTAATACAGCACAATGATATCACAGAATAAATAATTGAAAACATCAATGCACAATTCAGCATTCATTCTCATATTGAAGTCTGTCTAAACTAGTATACAACTGATATACGATTCACTGTTAAAATCTTACCGTTACAACATTCATCTTCTGACATGCCACAGGGATGTGCACATGCCTAAATTGAATACATTATCCTCACAAAATCCCTAAAAAACATGTTGAGATGGATGAACAGTGTGATGGTCTCAGGCTCTGAGCAGATTGTGATGGTCACAGTGAGCGTAAAGCCTCAAGACATGGACACAAAAGCAGATTTGATTATCATGCCAATTATCTCCCATTTTTAACCATCTTTGTCCCCCTCAAGGGTAAGTGGGTTTAGCAAATACCTTCAACCCCCACTCCAAATGCCTGCCCACCCTTATCCCCCCCCTCACATACACACACACACACACTGTTACGACCCCTGTCGTTGTGTTGTCTGTGTTCTGTAGTATGTTCTCCCCCCCTTTTTTTGTCCACTCCCGCTACGTTCCCCCCTCACAGGCGCTTCCTGATTGGCCCGTGCTGCATCCCTCATCTACCCACTCTCCTTGTCTCTCTGCGATGGCCAATCGGCAACCCCTGCTCTGCTCCCGTCTATTACAGTTTTTCTCGATTGCTAAGACACATTTCTTGAAACGGTCACCCATTTTCTCAAAACTATAAACACAAAACCTCATCTTCAAGCACTATTTACAAAACCTCTGAATCCTCTTGCAAAATGAAACTTTCGCCTCAAAGCAGTTTTACCTGTGCTCAAAATCAAACTTTCGCTTCAAAACAGATTTACCTGTGCTCAAAATCAAATACTGCTCTCAAATCATAAACAATGTGATCAAAATGATATACACTATCAAGCAGTCAGTAAACAATTCTCCAAAAAATTTAAAACACATTGTTCAAAACATATAGTTCTCAGGGAGAAGTACATTGTAATCTCAAAACAAATTTCATTTTGTCTTTTGATGAACGAAAACAAACTTGCAACCAGTCAAAATCTATTGATTAGTCAGTACTGTTACTCTAACACATGGAAAGTACAATGTTCAGGGCCATACAATTTGTTCATTGTACAGTATACAACCTACAATGCACTGTACTACAGTATACAATACTGAAAGGGACAAAAATCAAAGGAGTAAACTTGTGATCAATGTGCCTCTACTTGTCTTTGTGCTGGGTCAGGCCAGAGCACTTGGTCGACATCACAAGCAATATTTTCCCACCTTCAACAACCTGTTTGCTCTCTGAACTGGCTTATATGTGGTTGTGTCACATCATTTGAAACAAGTGAAATCAATTTTTAGTGGTTGTGTTTACGTAATCAATTACATGTTTTCTCTATTGGTATTTGATTGTTGATACTTGTGTTTACCAATATGGATGCACAATTATCTAAATGAGTTCAGACAACTGATAACTTTGTTCAGCCAATGGGTTTTAGTTTTTTAGCAATTGAGAAAAACTGTAAGGCAGCTCACTTCAGCATGGAGAGAGAGCTGTCAGAACTGAGAACCGTGTTGTGTATGTGGTCCGATTTGTTGTCACCAGTTCGATCTCTGTGTTTGTAGTCTTTCGTACATGTTCTCCCTGTTTGTTTTTGTATCGTTCATTATTAGTTCCATTTTATGCCTACGCACGGTGTAGAGCTTCCCCTAGCAAGGAACAAGGGGACAGGCAAGCTACCCATGGGTCTACACTACCCATCACGTAGTTGGAAACCTGTTGCAGAACACTAGGAAAGGAGCGGGTGCCACCCATTGTATTTCTGTTAGTTAGTGTTTGGTTAGGAAGGCAGGCAGGGCTGTTCTACTCTGTTCTTTTCTTGGGCATCGCTCTCCGTTCCCTTGCACCCTTGTCGGGGCTGTTAGTCATAATAAACCACCTTTCATGTCCTTTCAACTTTCACCTTTCAACCACCTATATGTCCTTGTGTCCAGTGTTCCTCTATATAATGCAACCTTTTCCCTACATGTTTGGCCTAGCAGTGTTGCATCCCCCTTCCCCGCCCTGGGCATCCAACATCTGGGGAGGGGATGTAACACACACACACACACACTGTTACTCTTTATCTGTACTCTATGTAAAGCTTTTCTGTAATACAGTACCCATGAAGTATGTCAGTGTTCTCGGTCCAACAGAAAAATAAATAGGTGGTAAACAATAAACAAAAAGACAAACAAACAAAAATAATTGGTTCACTCGGTCAGAGAGTCGAATAAATAGGAATCTCTTGCTTCCAAGCATGCTTCACCATCACTGACGAAGCTAGCGGTTCTGATTTCCAAGCCGTCTTATTTATCTTACTTCTTTTTTCAGACAAATCCTTTTCATTGTTATTATTAATTCAGACAAATTGTGTAACAGATTTGTGTTATTCTTGTGTATGCTTGTTGAAAGCAACCTCTCTGTTTATCTGCACATTTCACAATACACTATCACAATAGTAAAGGTATTTATGAAAAATATTACAGTCTATTGATTTAAAATATAAGTAAAATTATAAAACTGCAAGTAAAACAAGATCGGCACATATTTTAAGATTTAGACTGTGCCTGAATCATGAGGTGAAGGGTAAAAATCCCTCCGCTCAATTTCACCTTATCAACTTGGACCTACCTTTACGTAAAGTGAATTCATACACAACAAAACCAGCCACATCAGAACCAAACATCTTAGATATTCAGGTATCAAACATACTATCAGCAGTTTGGTCTGGCTAGCAGCATCATTAATAATACATAATATGCTGTTATTAGGTCTTTCATCTGCAAAGTCTAAATGTTACATACATTGTAGTACATAGGATCCCAGTAAGAATTAAACGGACAAACCTTTAAATACCAGAATGTTCCACAATCTTTTTATCCACACAGAATACTGATTCTACGTTTAGACCACACAGAAACAGGACAGCAAAGCAGTCTCTAGTCACTGAGAACAGAGAACACATTTGGGCAATTTAACGCTTGGGCTTTTATTTCCCACAAAGTGCAGCTTTTTTTGTTGCTGTAATGTTGTTCAGGAAGACTATGCCCAAACACCTACCACAGACGTTCAGTGCCCAGCCTAAACCTGTACCAACCAAACAGTGGAATGAGAAGTCAGATCAGAATCAGAATCAGAATTCTGTTTATTCGCCATGTATGTTATACAAACACAGAATTTACTGTGGCAGGGAGGTGCAAAACACTAAACATATACAGATCTTAAATTAAGTAAAAGTACAAAAGTTTAACTATTTCTAAGAACTAAACAATCTAAGAATACAATAATTTAAATATAAAATAAAATATGTATAAAAATAAGAATAATGAGCAGCGTGAATGGTCAACATAGTGCAGTCGGATACTGAGATAAAGTGGCTTATGCATACTGAATTGCCATTAGATGGACTTAAGTGAAAAGTACATATGTCTTTTTTGTGTGTGCTTAGGTAATATAATCTAGAAACAAACAGCAATCATTTTTTGGCTTTTTCATGAAAGAAAAAACACTTATGTAAAGAGTATGGACCAAACAAAGAGGACTGTAGATAGAGTAGCTATACATGTATTTACTGTACCTGATATCCCCTTATAGAGAGACATAGTTATAGTACAACAGTTGAAATAGTACATTTACATAACTGGTTGACTGTCAAGCACAACCAGACTGCCAAGGTGGGTCAGTGTTATTGACAGTGCACCTGGAGTGTGCGATTGACTCGACCAAATACCGAGCATAGTTATATAGTTGTTTCCACTCGTATGGGTCCTCTTGATAGAGAATTTAAGACGGTGCCCTGAAGAGAATGAGATCAATGCAGTATAGATTTCTCCTGGGAGCTCAAGTCATGGCCAAGTCAAGCTGTAACTACAGGTACATGTGGTCTGGGGACCTCATGGTGTGCAGAGTCCCAGTTATGTGAGGAGATATGACTGTACATCAGCTTGTAAAGAACTTGTAAGCCTCTGTAATTGTATCCGGTAAACCACTAAACAATGTGATGTTATCTATTTGCTTTCAAAGGAAGCCATTACTGCTGCGACCACATGCGCACACTGAATCAACCGATTATCCATACTATTGGCGACACTGTGATGTTTCTGTAGTTGACAAATCAAAACGCTGGGCGGACTTGCAAATTAGTGAAGGGAAATGACTATCCAGCACAATTCACGGATTTGTTTTGCAAACAGCAAGGCTGGTGATCGGGCTCCAGCTATGAAACAGCACTGGCTGTGATCATTCCTTCCCCCCTTTTGTTCTAGCAACGCCGGGAGCAGACGAAGAGAGACTGGCCTCCATTTGCATGGCTTGTACAACATAACAGATTGCCTCAAAGCTTCCCATTGAAGAGGGGGGAGGTCAGAGCCCCCTGCCACGCTAACATGGTGAGTTATTGTCCGGCGATGGCCCCACACTGGCCGGCTAAAAGGACACTGTTCATCTGATGAAGAAAGAGCACAGCATGAGGCGTCACGTGGACCTCAGGAAGGGCAACAGGATAATCTGGTTTCGATGATGAAGCGATCTCTGCCCTCTAGATTGAGTTCATGGTAGAGAGCCATAGTAATTTTTAAAAAGGCAACAGAAGAGTCTGGTATCAAGTGGTTTGTTTGGCTGTCGGTTTCATTCTGGGTTGATCACAGCAAAAGGCAATTAACTCAAGTAGTGACACCCCAACTACCTCTATCACAGAACAGGGGCGCCAATGCCGATAATGTGTCCATCTATGTACAGTGTATGTGCGTTTTAACGTTTGTTTGGTTTTACTTAAATACAATTGAAGATACCGGCCTGTAGGCGCTTTCTGAGTTGTGATATTGATTCTGGGACTAATGAACCAAAAGAAAATAAGAAAGATTTTCTCGTAGTAGTCTGATGTTGATGTAACGTCTGCCTTGCTGTGTGGTGATTTGAATTGCAATAAGCTGAATGTGAATGGACAATATTTGTGAGCTTATCCACTGTTTTGACTTTTTCATTTGGCTACAGGTTATTGCACTCTCTTGGAAGGATGCTCTGTCATGGAAATTTTGTAATACAGTTATAATGTGTGTGTTTCATATATGAGGAATGTGTTTTAACGGAAGTCTAAAGTTGATTAAGAGTCAACTCCATTTGGTAGAGATACCATTTGCAGTTTTATAACTAGGAGACGGGAAGTCTGGGTGACCTGAGAGAGTTCTTGTCACCTGGGGAGGAAGAGACAGTTGGTCTGGAGACAATGTGGATTCAACTGTATTGTTATTGTGATCTGCTGCTCTGACCCTTCCTGTAGACTTGTTTGAAGTGGCCCACACAAAGGACAGTTGACCATTTGACTGGTGAACCCCTGTGGTTTTACTATCTACTGGTTTGGGGAGAGAGGCCACAATAAAGAACCGTGGGAACTTGATATGAAGTCACTGTCACTGAGCAGTGCTGACCAATCACAGAGTTCAGAATAACCATTTGATCTAAAGTTTATATAAGGCAGGGTTTTGGGGTTGTTCTGTATCACTCTGGCGAACGACCTGTGGCTAGCACCTCCTTCGTTAGACTGATCACAAAGTACTTTGTTAAATCTTGATTTGTACAAGCAAAATAAATTTATTGTAACCGCCATCTCTTGACTATTCAAATCTACACAGTGCCGCTAGAATTTTTCCATATCACTTGGTGGCCCGTAAGGGGATCCTCGCCTGCTCGGCGTATCACGGACAAGGACTCCCTTAGAAAAGGTGATCTTATCAATCCGGCATAGCCGCCTTTACCTCTATCCAAAATTTTCAGAGAAAGCGGGGCCGATTCGAGGGGGTGCTTGACTGGTTGCGCTTTGGCTGACGCGGGATCCTGAAAGAACCGGTAAATATTCTTTTGTGGCTTCTGTGTAATTTGAGTTGTCTAAATGTGTGTTGTTTAGACTATGGTCAATAATTCGGTTTAGTTAGTAATAGGGCGGAGACTGGAGAAGAGCTTTGTCCTGTACGTGCAAGTCGTACGAAATTAAGAGGGCGGAGACCGGAGAAGATCTTTCGTCCTGTACGTGCAAGTCGTACAAATTAATCGGATAAGGCCGGAGAACTTATCCTTTACGTGAAAGTCGTAAAAAAGCATGCAGGGAAAGTGTGCTGACGAGCGCACAAAAGGGTGATAAATTCACATGTTATATCGTGTTATGTGTCTTTTGAGACCCTAGGATTAGAATATGTTGGGTTAGTGATAGTTTGAGAAATTGTATTGGCTTTGGTGGTCATAACAGTTCTTATTTATTTACGGCCTAAACGTGATTCTAAGTCCCGAGAGAAAAGTATACTTTAGAGGATTGGTAAAGATTAAATTGGTAAAGATTAAATTGGTAAAGAGTAAATTGGTAATCAGCTGAGTGTTTAAAAAAAAAAAAAAGAAAAGAAAAGAAAAGGGAAAAAGTGAAGAAAGGCCTGAATTATGAAATGTCAAAGTTAGTAACGCGCGCGTGTTCATTTTTGTTTTATATGTTTTTTGAGGTTAAAAGAAGTATGAGTAACTAATGGTGTCTATTATTCAAGCTATATACAAATTACAAAAATCAAAATTTTAATTACTTCTCGAAATTTTAATTATTTTTTCGGTTTGAATATTTGTAATTTAAGATTGTGCAGTTATTTTCATTGAAAGTTGGGAAGTCGGAATTTAATTGTTTTTAGAAACGAAAAGGAGTAATTGTGTCTTTGTAATTCTAAAAAATGAATGGTCTGGAGACAGAATTGACCTGTCCAAACATCGATTACATGAAACAAAAGTATGGTAACGATAGTTTATTGCAAATGCAAATATGGATTGATAAATGTGGATTTTCGAGTGTGGAGTCGTTTTGTTTTAAGGACCTTATTGTATTGCGAAATGGGTTCGTGGAGAGAAATAGATACACGATTTTTTTTGAAGTGGAGAAAAGAATAGATTTTAGCCTGATTGGAGAGCTTTTTCTGATTGGATGGAGATAGGTCAGATATCTTCTGACATCTGCCATCTTTATAGATTTGCTTTGGATTCCCGCAAAGATTGAAGCTTGTGCCTTGACTTGCAATTGCCATTGTGTTTCCAAGAAGGAAAGGTTAAAGTCCTCTCTGGAACAAAGGGTTTGAGTCCCTGTTGTGTTTGGAATAAGCGTGTTGTGGGCTATGGTCAAAGCTGATGCAGAGCGTGTTGACATGCTGTTGAAAACATGTAGGCCAGCACGAATTGCTAGGTATGGTCAATCCAAAATGCGTGCTTTAACCTGTTTACGCTCCTGTTTCGCCCGCGAGACAAAAATGCTGCCTCCCCCTTCCTCAGTTACGACGCACTAAATTCTAAAAAATATATTTTTTAGACGCTACACATGTTATACATCGTTGGAAAGCTACGATTCTTGTGCTTCCATTGAAATAAACCAATTCAAGATCAAGTCGCAATAGCAAGCAAAGTCAACGTCTTTTTCCGGTGAACATTCCTTCAACAATGCCAAAGAAAAAAGTTGTACTCACCCTAAGTTGTTCAAATAGGTCCAGGTGTGCAAATCATGCCATCAAAACTTGATCTGCGTAAGTCCCAAGGGTTCAAAGTATCTAACCATGTAAAGTAATTCGTCCAAATACAATGTTTTACGTTCATGAATAGCCATTATCCTTTGTTTCATTATGCAAGTTAGCCGAAGGAAGAAACAACTTGTTCACATAAAAGTGTTATTTTCTCCGATTTATCAACGGAGTATTTACAAAATGAAGGTCTCAAAATGTCCGTTGAACCCTCCCCTTTTGATTGACACCTTGTTCGACCCAATAGGAGCTTCCATGCCCCGTTGACAGCCCTCTAAAGCCAACTAGGTCTGTGCGTCCTGCCCCCCCCCGCCCCCCCCCCCCCACACTCGTTCTAAACAAATTTCTCGAACTGGCTTCGACTGGCTCTGAAATTAGCTCGTTAGCCTTGTAGCTGACAGCTAGCTGAAAATGCCAATACCTCATTTGTATGCGTCTGTGGAGCCTTCAAAATAACAGTCGATTGCGCAATATGGTTGACAGAATCAGTGTTCTTTGTGCGCCAATCCTTGGAATCAGATAAAGCACTCCAATGTGTTCATGCTTCAGTTTTTGTGTTTCAGTATTACTAATTAGGGATTTAGCTATTATATATGATATTTCTAAGTACCAGAGATGGGCCAGAGATAACAATTATGAAAAATAATACCTTTTTATTTGACCTTGACCTTGGTTACAAAGGGTCATTTTGGAGTCTCCAAAAGACCCTTTTAGAAAATTCCTGGATGTACTCTTATAAAAACATGTGTCAAATATGAATATATTGTGGTATTATGTTTGACTTTTGATTTGAATTGGGTAAGGCTTCAACCTGTGGTCCAATTTAGTCTTCCAGATAATACCTACCACCTCTAGGCCTCTTCAGGCCTCTGTTTTCAAAACAAAATCTAGGCGGAAATAGAAATTTTCACTTTCCTTGTGTTCAAGCTTCTATTACTCAACACTAGAAGGACTGACAGGGGTCCTGACAACAGGGGACATAACTTCAGAGTGTCAGCTTTCAAAAGAGATCATTTACATGCATGTACTCCAAATGGTTCAAGAACAGCTTCCAATTTACTTTGGGTATGCTGTTTAGGCGTTTTCAGGCAAATTTAACAGGAACATGAAAAGGTTAACTGTGGGAATTTGAGCAAAATGTACGTGAATGTCCGGAGATGTGTCATCACTGTTGAAAGTTTTTTTTGGAAATTGTGAGCGAACTCTCAAATCAGAGGGGTTCGTGACCGGAAGTTGAGTTCCGAACTGGTGACGTACAATGTTTATCGGTTATGACACTGTTGGTAGAGGAGAGACGATTGACTTGTTATATTGTTTTACAACTCTGTGTTAACCGTTATATATTTGATGTTAGACTTTACATCGGTCTGATTACCGCCAGAAGGCATTTGTTTTTGAAGACGGAGACATTCTGTTTTGAAAATGCTAATGTTAATTCTTTGACTGAATTCTCCACTTGAAAAGAGGCGCATGCGCTTGAGCCTAGCGGAAGTTGATTCTTTCAGTGAAGCTCATTCTGCGTGCAGTGCCCACACGTTGAATTTAGAAGTATATTGGTTGGGAAAACAGATGTGTGTTTCTGTTTCTTTGTCAAACTTAAGAAAATATTGTGAGTTGCCATACTCTTGATTTGGAAATTATGTACAGACCGATTTTCTATATTATGAGCTTGATTCGTTGTTGAATAACGCGCTGGAAATTTAGTGTTTGGGTAGGATAATTGGTAAAAGGCCAGTTTTGGCAATAAAAGCGGTATTCATTTTAAGAATTACAATCCCGGGGTTATTGAAACTTTTATAGAAAGATATGTGTTCAAACGGAAATGTTATGTTGTTTAAGGAATATTTTTGTTTATGTCTGGAAATGTTCGATGGTTTTATTTTTAATTTTGTGGGAGTTCACAGATGTTACTGTTGTTTAAAGAAATATGTAAAGGGTTATGAAGAAGTGATTAGAAAGATTGAGCCAGTCCGAGGGACTGAAGTGTATACAAGGGGAACTAGTTCGAGTGACCGAATTGCGTTTGTTGTTAAGGGCAAAGGTGCTACATATGTGTGTTTATTGCTGCTGAGATGATTTGTTGAAATGTGTTGGGTTTGGTGGTATTCATATTTACCTATTTAAATGGACTTGAAGTTGAAGCTTTGTTCAACCAGAATGCTAATACATGGGTAAACTGTCGTCCTCTGACGAGTGATATTAGGTGCATATGTAGATTTCGGAGCCTAATTTTTATGTTGAAAATAAAATAGTACTAATGGTTGTAATTGTAAAGAAAATCTAGGCTGTGACTGTTGGTTAAAGGCTAATGGTGAAAACGTGGAGGAAGTGCATTTTGCTCTGTCCTGAGACAAAGGAGAGTCCAGGAAGTTGAATTTGCAACTATGACAACGAAATTTGTAGCTAACAAACGTACAGACAGACTCAACAGCGATGGAGGCGGGTACAGGCTAGTAAAGGAATTGCAGCTTGATATTTGAGATCCAGGATGAGTAACCGCATGACGCATGCGCAGATGGAAGTTGAGAAATTTACAAAGACGCAAATTTAGAGAAATAGATACATTTGGAGCGAATTTTCCATATTAATTTGGTTACTTTTGAAATATGTTACGTGATGAGTATTTTGAAACATTTGCTAACAAGGTTTTGTTTGTTTGAGGACATTTTAAATGAGTTTCAGAAATTCTGAGGAAAGGTGGGGGCTACAAAAAAAAAAAAAAAAAAAAGTCCCGTTACGACGAGTTTTACAAAGGTGATCCCAGAGGGTGTAATTCTGCATACTTATGTGAGTATTAATGGTGAAAGATGTGTCCGTTTAGATGAATTCGAAGTTTGGTGGTTTACGAATGTATGATTTAACATTTGTTCTAAATCCTTGCCAAACAGGGAGGTAGGAGCCTTTCAGACCAGGACTTGTATTTACGAGCGGAAAATCTGTGATGTGTGATGGTATCCATAAAAATGCAGAAATTAGACCCTGGTTCATAAATTAGTTCTAATTGGATTGGAAAAGTTATACTTTAGCAAAATTAAGTGAATAGATGGTAAACGCTAACCATCTGTGTTGTTTAAAAGAAGACAAAAAAAAAGAGAAAAAAGGTTGAGTTATTTGCTTTGTTCCAGAGCGCGCTGTTTGATGCGAGTTTGAAATGCGCGATTGTTTATTTGAGTTGATACACTAACAAAGAGTAATTGAGATAGCTGGTAAATATAGGAATATTCAAAGGTGTATACATTACATGCTTTGATAAAACTTTTGAGGAGTTAAAGAATAAGGTTTTGTTTTACGGGTTTATGTTAAATTGTGAATTTAAAGGTTTAAAAGAAAAAGGGAGAGTTTATATTTTCTTTTGTCTTAAGGGCATGGTACAATGTTTTGGGATAAACAGTTAGGTTGTGATGAGGTTGTATCATTATGGTATTGGTTCATAAAGAGGGTTATGATAATTTGGTTTTGAAATAATTTGGGAAGACTCATTAAGTCTGATAAATTGTGGTGTGATGGTTTGTGCTAAGTAGCTTGTTCTGGACTGCAGCCAAAGCAAGTTATGAAGTTCTACCTATCTAACCTATATAGAAATATAGATGGGGTATAAGTTTGGATAATGGTTACATTAAGAATATTTTATGGTCTATGTTTCATTTTGGAATCATACAGATTAAATTCTGGTTTAGGGTAGTGATGCTGGTTTTCTACATGTCTTGGAAAAAGAGAGATTTGATTTGGTGAATTTAAATACAGGGAAAAATTAAAAGGGAATCTGAAATGTAAAGGTATTCATTTGAACTGTTCCTAAAGGTTTTTTGAAGAAAAGATAATAAGAGACTAAAAGTTGAGGTTATTCGTAATTTGGCTGTTTTCTAAAATAGTTTTATTTTATACAAATTGGTTCAAAAGTTGATTGCTTCAGTGTAAGCTTGTTAATTCATAAAAGGGAAAAGAGTTAAAATATTTACTGATAGTTAAATACATCATTGGTGTTACATATGATTTTGGGAAAGGTATGGAAACAGGAAGTTTCTTATTTTCACTTATAGAACAACTTGCTGTATGCAAATGTGGAATTCACTCTAACAATTATGATTATTCCACAGGGAAAATGCTAGTGCTGATACTAGCTGGAGCAGTTTCTAGATTGTCTGAATGCATTGATGAACTAACTAGAATATGTTTTTGATGTTGATATGTTTACAGGAAGTGATGAGATGACGTTGCTATGTCCGGATGAGCCTAACTTGACAAATTTGGTCTTACAGGACTCTTTTGAGGAAAATTGTTGTGTGACCTTGATACAACATTTGTTACAGATTCTTTAAGGGAAGCGCAGGCTTCTTAGAGAGGAAGAGGTGACGTTTAGGAATTTATGACTGACTGATGACTGACTGATCCAAACAGAGAGTGACTATGGGGGTTTTATGGTTTTATGAATTTAGCTTTAGTAGTTTGGATTTGTGATAGGATTGTGAGGGTTTGATATGATATTGCTGAGTTGAAAATATTGGACTGTATTTAACCCAGAGTGAGAATTTTGTTTTGTTTGAGTATATTTGATAAGAATTACAGAATACAGCGGACAGATGGAGAAAGGAATGGTGGAATGGAGATTCGAACTTGGACTAATCCACAAGAAAATGCGTTTTGGAAAAAGGAAGGATATGAGAATAAAAAATGGAGGTTGTATGGTCTGCATAAAACATTTATCTTGAGATTTTGCTGAGTTAACACATGGAAAGATCATGCCTCTACAGTTTGTGTGATAACAAGAATGCATCATTTTAGCATACAAGAGGATTTGTAATGGATGCATAGACATTTTGTCAGTTCCTCATATGTGGGACAAGTATTATGAGAAAAGGAATTTAAACACGATAAGCTTCACAGTTAAGGTTAGAGAAACTATTTGGGTATTGATAGATGGATTTTGTAGAGTTCAATTTTTGGAGAAGTGATACTGTTTAATGATTGTTGATGGGAAGAAGTTTTAGACTTCTCAGGGGCTCAGTGATCAAGCTTTTGTTAATTTAGATTATTTTCGATGGGATTTTTCTTTGAGGTTATGTAATGATAATGGGTCACACTTGTTTAAGGAAGTTATTTTGGTGTTGATAGGATTCAACATTGTGTTAATCACTTCAGTTGAATGAGAGAACAGAACTTTGAAGACTAAGTCAGACGACAAGAAGTCAGTTACCTTTAACTGACCTGTGAGAATGTGCTTGTTTATCACTGTGCAACTTTTTTGGAGTCTATTTTGTGTGAGATTCACAGGCAGGTGAAGGAGGCTATTCCTATGACTGGACCGCTGCATGATTTGATACCAGAGGACTGGATCGTGGTGAAGGACCTGAAACGCCTGGTAAAACCCAAGGTGGACGGGGCCATACCAGATTCTCCTGACGACTAATCCGGTGGTTAAGATCGAGGGGAGAGCAACGTGGATACACGCTAACCATTGCGTGCACCTTGTCTGGAGACGGAAGCAGAGGATACGCGTTCTGCGTAGTACCAAGGAAATTTCCGAGCTGTGCGCAAAGTGCAGTGTCGTTGAAAGTTGCCCTGAGCAATTTGATCGTCGTTTGCAATCGATTCGACTAGACTACACCGCCTGACAGAAGTTTGCCTACATTCAACTGAAGATGGCCACTACGGATGCACGACCATGGCATCAGTTCCGACAACCTGGACTTTGTGGTGTACGGGGTACAATGGGTTTTGTCTTGAGACTAGCATTTCTTATGTTAATGTTTGAATTATTTTTCTTAATTAACTGTTTGGGTTTATGGAATTGTAAAAAAAAAAAAAAAAAAATACTTTGGAATTGTCATGGAAATTTTGTAATACAGTTATAATGTGTGTGTTTCATACATGAGGAATGTGTTTTAACGGAAGTTAAAACAACTCCATTTGGTAGAGATACCATTTGCAGTTTTATAACTAGGAGACGGGAAGTCTGGGTGACCTGAGAGAGTTCTTGTCACCTGGGGAGGAAGAGACAGTTGGTCTGGAGACAATGTGGATTCAACTGTATTGTTATTGTGATCTGCTGCTCTGACCCTTCCTGTAGACTTGTTTGAAGTGGCCCACACAAAGGACAGTTGACCATTTGACTGGTGAACCCCTGTGGTTTTACTATCTACTGGTTTGGGGAGAGAGGCCACAATAAAGAACCGTGGGAACTTGATATGAAGTCACTGTCACTGAGCAGTGCTGACCAATCACAGAGTTCAGAATAACCATTTGATCTAAAGTTTATATAAGGCAGGGTTTTGGGGTTGTTCTGTATCACTCTGGCGAACGACCTGTGGCTAGCACCTCCTTCGTTAGACTGATCACAAAGTACTTTGTTAAATCTTGATTTGTACAAGCAAAATAAATGTATTGTAACCGCCATCTCTTGACTATTCAAATCTACACAGTGCCGCTAGAATTTTTCCATATCAGCTCTCAATGAAAACCCATCATATTCAATCAGAATATATTGCCTGGTACAAACATGATTACAGCAGGCAAGGTACATCCCTGCCTGGATCCATGTTTAAAGTTGTAACTCAAATCAAACCGGCTCCCGGAGTAAAATGTTAATGATTCACCAACCGTTGCTCTGCTATCTTTTTCTCAACTGTGAAGAAGACCGACTTTCATTTTCTTTGCTGTCACCGAAACTGTGATTTAATTTCTTATTTAGCATTGCAGTCGTAAGATCTGTTGATTCCAACACAATCACCAGTGTAGTGGAAGTGACACAACAACAGGATATTCCATCATTGACAAACTGGAATCTGGTTGCTGAGGTGTTTGAGGTTTAAATATAGAATCTGTCAGTGTTATTTCTTGTGAGAGTCAATTCTGAGTAACCCCTCCATCTCTCTGGCATGTGATCTCTCCTCTTCATAGCACTGACGCCAGCCAACCAGCGTTTTGAATATCTAAACAACCAGATATATGGATTTTCACTACTAAGAGTCCATAACCACCTTGTTCATACAGCAGTCAGTCTTTCTGGTCCCCGCTGGGAAAAGTCCATTATCCAGACACGCTTCCTCTCCCAGATTAGAGATCGGGTTTGACAGGGTGCTTTGGGGTCCGTTTATGGTTCACGCTGGACAGACTAATAGAATCACAATAACCACCTCTGCATCTCAAACATTGCTATGCACTGGGAATTCTGATGTGTGTGTGTGTGAGTGTGTGTGTGTGTTTGTGTGTTTATCCTGCTGCTCCATAACGCCCCTCACTGAGAGACAGTGGCACGGCTGCCCCTCCTCAGCCACTGGATAAAGCAAATGATGACCCAGTAAACACATACAGACAGAGGTCTGAACGGTGACAAAAACTACCACCGAACTTCCACAGAAAAGATAATAGCTTTAACTGCTTCTATCACCGTCTCTTTTCAGAATGGAAATAACCAGAATGACAAGAACATTTCATCCCTTGAGAGTGATGAGAGTGAGACACGCAGAACCAGAACGCTGGCAAGATGAAGAGACAGAAAAACCGTCAGAGGGAAAAACGTTTGAGTCAAACGGTGAGTGAACGAAAGGGATAGAGAGGAAAAAGACAGAGTGTGTGTGTGATTGAGAGAGAGTGATGCACGGGTGTGAACGAGCGCCAGAGAGAAAGATAAAGGCAAAGAGAAAAAGAAAGAGATGGAGAGAATGAGACAGTGAGTATGAGAAAGAGAAAGTGTGAGATAGACAGACAGAGAGAGAGAGAGAGAGAGAGAGAGACAGAGAGAGAGACAGAAGCGTACACAGTGCATACTCTGCCTAGGTGTGCTCTACTCAGTGCATCTTTTAGGGGCTCACTCAGATGAGCCTTAGCTGGAGGTTCAGCTGTCATCAAGGAACTAAGAGAATAAATGGTTTGGGATTACTGGACATTTGTCACATGGATGGCAGTGGGGGAGATGTTACTGTGGAGCTGATTAAGGTCACAAAACAGGACACACACGGGAGGAACAGTCAGCTTCCCAAAGGGGACATGTGGTCGGTGTGGTGGGGTGAGGACGAGGAGGAGGGAGGGGAAAGAGTGGGGGGGTCTTTATAGATTTGATTTTGTTATTTTTCATATCAAGGATGCTGCAAGGTATATTTTGCTCACCTTGTAAATCGCGAGGCGAGCTGTTGTCGTATTCAACACATATTATTTACCCCCAAATTGTTCTATGGCCGACGTCCAGATTCAACACAGACGAGAGAGGAGAGAGGAAGAGCACACACTATATTGACTAGACCTGAATGCTAACACTCTCATTTTGTTTGAATTGTGGGAAAAACGTTGGCATAAAAGTTACTTGATTCACTGCAAGACATAAAAACAAATTTTATCTGCTTCGCAGAGGTCCCAGAGATATTCGGTGAGAGTTACAGCAATAGATATATGAATTGAAGGTCACCCTTCAAAGGCCTAAACACTCGTGAAATAAAAAACTGCAGGTCGGAAAAAGCAGAGTGTGTAAAAATGGAAATGTTTATTCTTCCTAAGGTAAACCTATCATGAGCTTCCAGTCTGTAAAAGCGTAAATCGTTGAGGACTTGAAATCACAGATCCATAAAGCACAGTATATAGGCTGTCATTGTTATGAAGGGGGCAAATACACATCTATTTTTCAAAACCTCTTTACTGGTTGGTGAATATGGAGATAGATATCACAAAGGTGGTGAATAGGTGTTCATTTTTGCCACAATGTCAAAGCCAAGGAGCAGTCGACCTCTACCCAGGGGACATGCTGAATAATGTACGGCAATCAAAATTTCATCAATCCTCTGCATGATTAAAAGGTAGTAAATAAAATATTTGGCTTCGGGAGTCGTGACAAAGCCTGTGAAGACAGGTCCACTAGGAGCAACAGGAGGGACACGACTGTCGTCAGACTGTTTGGCAGAGTTACTGTTAAGGAAAGATCATAGGATTGTCAATTCTTCTACTCCTGACTGATGTCAGCAAACGGCATTGAGTGCTGTGAGATTTGTGATGTACTGTGTGTCGTGTCGGCTACTGTGTTGTGTTCTTGGTTGCAAGCTGTGTTGTGTACTGTGGTGTGTGTTGTATATGCTCCCTCGTGTAACAATAGGCGTGAAGGCTGCGTTGACAGTTTGGAAGACATTGTCCTGAGTTTGGAGGAATGTGCTACATCGATTGAGAAAAGCAGACCCAGAAGAATACTGTGGGGGCCAGACGACGTGTCCTTGCATCTCCGTATGCTAATCATCATCCTCAGCCTTCTTTGTGGAGGAAGGTTGGTACTGTGTGCTGTTCTCCCTTTATCACCGGCGCTGCCGCGCTGGCGGAAATGAAAAGTAATGCAAATACAGCTGGCTTTTAAGGAGCCGGTAGATAAAGCGGAGAGGCCTTCAAACTGCATCGCTCCATGTGCCTCAGTTTAGCCTTGACCGAGCCATGCAAATTATACCTGAGACGCAGGGAGGGTGACGCCGGCAGCCGCACAAGCGCAAAGCTGGGGCTTGAGATAGGCAAATCTCTCCCCGGCCGGGGTTAATTGGCAGAAATATCTATAGAAAGGTTCAGAAAAGGAGGTTTTGTGAATCCCCCCCCCCCTTAAAAAAAAGAAAAGGAAAGAAAAAACACCCACATAGGCCTATGCATGCGCTACTGTTTGAGTTAGTGACAGAAAAACGCCTGCGCAGCAATTCTGGGGACACTTCTTTTTTCCCCTGTGTTGCAGGGAAGGATGATGTGTTTGGTTGCTGACCCAGGAACAAGGTACGATTCAGCAGAGCTTCATCAGATAGCACCACCTTCCCCGCCAGTCCCGGACAGTCCTCTGCATCCCTCAGCACAGACTGTTTGTGTAGCATTGTGTGATCTTCATTCAGTCTCTGCAGCACGGCTGCATTGTGCTGTCTGGCTCCCCGTCTCTCCAGAGAACGGCTATGAGTAAGCAGCTTGGCAAATGAGAAATTTGCAGAGAAAATGAAAAAGGAGAGTAAACAATGCTTAGATTATACACATTCACGCAGAGAGACAGATGAGCCTTATTAATGGAACAGAATCCCATTCTTTGCCGTCTGTGCTGGTGTTCGCAGTATTCTAACTTGTGTATTAGGGTGTATCGGCGAGCTCTTGGGCAACGACAGTGATTACATAGCATGGCAACAGCTATGATATGAGCTCACTGGCCCTGTTTTCTATGGACAGAGAGCACACATCGAAATACAGTGCGACCAGTTACTGTAATTAGCGACTCCATTATGATGCATTCGTTCCGCGTTCAGTGAGAGCTCAGGAGCCATGAAGAGGTCATTGTGCTGTAGCTCCGAGCAGGTATTTCAGAGGGAGAACTCCCACTGTCTTTCTAACCAGGACATCATTCATATAGTTTATGCCAGCCGTGACCTTTACTGGTTATTTCTCAGGCTAGCGCTGAGAGAGGCCCATCTCAGATGGAGTCATCTTCCTCATGGTTCATCAGGCACTGTCAGCAGGGAGGCTGTACAGGGCCACTTCACCTCTGCATGAGGATATTATGTGAGGATGGGGAGGGAAGGGATGTGCTGGGCCACGGAGCAGTAGGCTACATGTACACACACTCACACCCATGAATATTAACGTGAACACATGCACGCATATTCACCAACACACACATGCATGCACAAGGACGCATGCACACACAGACACAGATTCACCCTCGTGCACACACACACACACACACGCACAGCAGCCATGTGAAAATAACTGTGTTATATGCCACTGTGGGGAATGACTGATGATGCATATGTAATGGAGGTGGTTGGGTAGCCGCATGTGTTCAGGACCTAAAGCCCCTGCATGCATTCTGACAGAAACTAAAGGACTGCCAAGTCCAACACACACCATGATCTATGACAAGGAAAAACTGCCCAAAAGATTATTAGGCTATTACGAAGGATTGATTCAACATTGTAACATACCAGGCAAGACGTTGCACACTGAAATATTAAGTAGAAACATTGAAAACGTGTAAGCACTTGTTTATTAATGGACATGGGCTGAAGAAGCAGCTAGAACAGTGTATTACCACAAATCCTCGTACTTTCTAAGTATTGAGTCAAAGCAAGTCTCACAGGATCTGTCTAATGTTCCGGCAAATCTACCCATCTACCACAATACTGTTAGAGGGAAACATCATTTTCAACTATGAAAATCACATTAATATTCCATTAGATGTGACAATAGAGTCACTCTGAGTTTGTGTTGTGTGTCCTTGGGTTCAAAGGGACACTAGAGGGATGTATAGGATCGGTTGAATCTGCAGCTTTATTGAGACAGCTCTGCTGGAGGTGCGGGACACGTGAAAGAAAGATGCATTCACATATCTATATTTCATAAAGGCCGCTCGACCGTGAACTCCTTTATCCTGGCAGAGCATCTCCATAACCTTGTGTGAGAGAGAGACAAGTTCACAGGAAATAGGAATTTTGTAGCACACAAACACCGTGTCTGTAGTTTATACATGGACCCTGACCTGGGCTGCAAAGCTCGTGCATTCCAATGCTGAGGTGAAGAACAAACATCCATGACATTTACAAAAATGTCACAGAGGGCAGTAAGATATATGGCCTTCTGCCAGCAAGCAGAACATAATCCCTTCATGGGTGGTTTCTGCTTATATATGCGCCATCAAGTACTGCTTTCATTCAGCACCGTAAGCGATCCCAAAGAACACTTCAGTGCCATAACACACACTCTATATCAGTACATTGTTCCAATCTCCAATCTTCACAAACTTTTACAGAGCTCTTATGTTAAACTCAAATGGTTTGTTCAACGGTGGCAGGCTGTCTCCACCTAGGAACCTTCCCAGTCTGGAACCCCGCGTTAGAAGATGTTAAGACGATCTTAAGATGTTAAGACGATATATATATATATTGTACTGTGAGAAAGTGAAGTGTGAATGTGTAGCATGGTGTAAACATTTAGCACACATGCAGATCCTTTGTTTGCTACCAAGTGGAGCTGTGTCAGACATGGCTGTATGCACATGCTCTTAAGTGGGTTTTGAAACACGCTCTGTAATACACACACACTCTCTGTAACACATTCAGTCTCTGTGACACACGTGGGATTTTTAACACACCACACACGCACACACACACACACACACTATCTACAACAGACTCCAGGTAACAGACTCCTCATTTGCGTGCTATTGATTGCTTGTGAACGGGATGTTAGTTACTGTCCGTGGTTCATTAACAAGCTAGTGAAGTTGTTTAACTGATTAGTTATAAGCTCTTGTGATCAATTGATGGGTCAGTATTATGTATATCCCACTAAACATACTTTATCTACTTTAAAAAACCCAACAGTGCTACATTAATGACAGTAGACCTTCAACACCCAGATGTGTGAGACAATACCGATAAGACATCCAGTTACAGCCTCTGTCCGTTTGCCGCAAGCGCTCTCACTTTCGACGTACATGAGACGACGCTCGCATAATTCACATTGCCAGGGAGAGGGCGGATGGCGTCACACTGATGTTGGTGTACTTTGTGAAACCGGGAGTAGTGCTCCGTGTTGGTGCTCTAAACAGATGGGATCCCTCCCAGAGGAGGGGATGAAAGAGGTTCCCAGCACTGCAGCATGGCACACATAACAAAGACTCCCTCTCAAAGGAACACAGTCCACTGCTCCTCACAAAGGAGTTTTTGAACGTGTGTGAGTGTGTGTGTGTATGGCCGTGCGTGTGTGTGTGTGCCAAGTGTGTGTGTGTGTTTGTTAGCACAGCCGGACCTGATTAAAGTATGAAGCTGGATTTAGGTATGTGAAGTTGGACTAATCGGTGACCAGCTTAGGAGCTCTGGAACTGCGTAAGGGATGAGGATGATGGTGATGGAGATGATGAATCTCAACGCTGATACAAGCGACGCAGAGCCACATGGAGGTCTTAGCAGCTTGTCAGTGCACCAGCAGGTCCATCTAGTCCTCCTATCCCTGTCGTGGTGCCGTTTGTCAACTGGTGAAGATGCCACTCCCTCACTGGCCGGTGTCCTGGCCCTGCTGGGGTGAACGACAGCCTCCTGTTGGCCCCGGACCTGCCGTGCGAGGCGAGCCCCCCCCCGGATCACACGGTCAACGGGAGCTGCCACACCATCAGAGTGTTCTCAGAAGACTCCGCCCCTCCGGCGCCGCCCGCCGCCACCCCTTCCCTCAGCCTGCGGAAGCCCCTCCCACCCGAAACCACCGCCGCCGAGGTGACCCTGTCCCTCCGGCCGCCCTCGCGTTCGCAGGCGTGCCCGCGCACCCACATCTCGGGGTCGTCGCTGAGCTCGTAGATGGAGCCGTCCTCCATGCTGTGCTCCAGAGACTCCAGGGACGAATCGGACGCCTCGTCGCCGCGCGCTGTCAACGGGCGCCCGGGCAAGCCCGACGTGGAGCGCAGGCGGTACTGGAGCAGCACGCCCCGCCCCTTGCCCCGCCCCCCGTCGCCGCCCTGGGAGGAGCCCGAGTGCTGCAAAGACTCCTGGGAAGACGAGTCACTGCGCTCCTCTCCTCCACACGCCGAGTCTGGACCCTCGCCGACCGAGTCTCGCTTCAGGAGGTCAGGTGACAGGATGCTGGACGTGGCAACCAGGAAGTCCACCGGTCCACAGTGGGCATTCAGAGAGGTCATACCCTTTCCTGTAGGATACACAAGCAGGAGACTTAAACACAGGCCGACCTAATGCACCACGGTGCCCACAGGCAAATAGCAGCTGGTCAATAATAAATGGGGCAGAATCATTTTCTCACAGTGAAAAACAAACCCAAATCAAAATCCATTCACAAGTCATACATCGTTGCATCACTACGAGTGTGACAGAGCTGGGAGTTCAAAGTGAGGTTTCCCACATCAAGGAGCAGTACATATCGCATATTTGGAGTCAAACAAGACTGAGTTACCCGACACACAAACGTGCTTTGTAACCCTAACATTATTATATGGAATACGGAAATATCAGAGAGCTTCACATCTTGGCCCATACCTGTGATCTTGGGTATGCCCTCCAGTTTGGGGACGGGCAGGGTGATGATGATGCCTTGGGCCGTGCCCACCCATAGCAGCCCCTGGCAGATCAGCAGGCTGGTGACACGCATCTTCTGGCCTGCACACAACAAACAAGAGATGGAAGCTCACGCAGTGTCTGATACAGACGGGAAGCCTGCTGAGGAAGTGAATGAAGATGTTCTTGTTCCACCGTCGTTGAGATACTAATAGCGTACGCCGTGCCTGCGCTTAGAAACGTGTCTGCTTTTTGCGCCGTGTCAGGTAAACACGGACCGCTCGGCTCTGACCACGGAAATACTGTAGAGCTGTGCACTTCTGATCTTTGGTCTTCTGATGAACTTTCTACATGTTGTGTTTGTTTGTCACTTTGGATGAAAGCGTCTGCTCAAGGAATAATGTCTTTTTTTAATTTAGAGATGCAAAGCAACGGCACAATCAAATTCTCATGCACTGGATCTCTGATCCAATACCCGGCTCCTTTTAAATGATTTGTGTAGAGGTACATTTGTTGTGCAAAACATTGTCACATTTTTGGCTCACTCAACAGAAGAACAAAAAGTTGTTGACTCTCTCAATCTCTCTCTGGTGGCCTCTCTCTGGCCCACCACAACCGATGTGACCTTGATTTTAAAGTTTTACATGACCATCTAAAGCAGAGGTCTTTCTTTCACAACATTATTTTGAGAAATGGGCCAGCTATCTTGGATAGAGAGCTTTATTTGTAATTTAAACTCTAAAGACTGGACACTAACATCAAAGAGCACAATTATACAGTTGATAATCAGAAATGGGGAAGAGTTGAGGTCTTCCGTAGATAAGGCATACACACACACGATGAGAGTTGGAATGGGAAGATGTGTCCAAACTTTTGACTGGTACTGTATGCAGGATATCCTGTCATGTGTCTAGACCATGGGGTGTTGGGTAGTGAATAAAGGGTCAAACTACAGAGAGATTTTCCTCATGTTTCCTCATTTGTCAAACCTAATGTCAAGTGGCATACTGTCAGTGTACTTACACAACAATGCATGTGTGTGTCACATCTCTGGGACATTAAACATAACTGGGTGGTGGGTCAGATACTGGAAGTGCGTCCACTGTCAATTTAGCCATAGTAACTGTAAGACTAATAACACTGTATTGTTTTTTTCAGACAAATTCCTTCATGAACTTCATGAACGTCTAACCATTCCATTGTTTTCTGCTGTAAAAAATCACTAAGAGGCCTCTGTTTCCCCACGTAACTGGTCTGCATCACTCGACGGCATGTCCTCTTGAGTTTGCTCTCATGTTTCTAGGAGGCTCTCGGCAATTAAGAGAGGAAGGTAACCACATTCATTCATACAGCCTTAGAGGCCCACGCTGATCCACATAGAACCCAGAGTGAAAATAGGATATTTTTTGAAGTGGTTGTCACTTGTGTGTGTGTGTGCGTGCGCGTGTGTGTGTGGTCTTTCAGCTACAGTACCATGACCCAGTTATCTGAAGCACCACTTAATATCCACAGCAACCATAATTGAATTACACCAACAGTCATGTGATGTCCACTGTGAGAGAATTTGCCCAATTAGAAGAGGATGTGTATTTACATCTCCTATCTTACTCGCTCGTGTGCTGTGCCAGATTATGACGTGTGGTCCGCATGGGTGACTACAAAGCATATTAATTGATTCAGCTCACAAGGCTCGAAACAAACCCAAGTTTGTACGCATTGAAGGAGGAGGGAGAGAAGAGGAGAAGTGGAGCGGAAGGAGGAAGGCAAGGCGCTTGGCAAATTACAGTAAATTACAGTCACTAGGCAGAGACATAGGAGGGTCTAAGCAATAGGGCCTCCGTGAGTCTATATACCCTATATTGCCAAAAGTATTCGCTGCCTTCACACGCATATGAACGTGAGTGACATCCCATTCTTAAAACATAGGAGTTAATATGATGTCGGCCCACCATTTGCAGCTATAACAGCTTTAACTCTTCCAAGAAGGCTTTCCATAAGATTTAGGAGTGTGTTTATTGGAACTTTTCACCATTCTTCTAAAAGTGCATTTGTGAGGTCAGACAGATGTTGGATGAGAAGGCCTGGCTCACAGTCTCTAATTCATCCCAAAGGTGTTCTATCGGGTTTGAGGTCAGGAGTCTGTGCAGGCCAGTCAAGTTCTTCCACACCAAACTCGCTCATCCATGTCTTTATGGCCCTTGCTTTGTGCACCTGAATTCAATGATTTGGATAGCTGAGTGAATACTTTTGGCAATATAGTGTAGCTAAATGTCATCCGCCTGCACACACGTTACACATTGCGTCTATTTATACACACCGTCGAAGGAGTAGGCAGAGGAGTGACTCCACTGAGCACCCACTCCAGGGTTAGCATGAAATCCTAAGTCGAGTCAGCGCATGTGGGCGTTCCAGGCTTTAGAAACAACGATAAAGTAGGATAACGTCAAAGACACTTGAGATTAAGGAGGTGTAGCTTAACCTCAAGCTATCTTCCACCTCCAATTCTTCACAGCAGAGCTCACGGTCTTTTGGGTTTATCTAGGGAGCTAGTGTTTGCCTTAAAAAGAAGATGTCTCCAAAGATAAATGTTTCCTTGTGATATGTCACTGAGGACTTTTTGGAATTTCATTTTTTCCCCTTCCCTAAAGGAAAGCACTATTAAACCCATTAGAAAGTGAAGTTTT
Source organism: Osmerus eperlanus (assembly GCF_963692335.1). Taxonomy (NCBI): domain Eukaryota; kingdom Metazoa; phylum Chordata; class Actinopteri; order Osmeriformes; family Osmeridae; genus Osmerus; species Osmerus eperlanus. The sequence continues at coordinate 13,949,894 of NC_085018.1, read as the reverse complement.
TTTTTTCTTCCTTCTTTTTTTTCTTCCTTTCAGCTCGAGAAACTTCTCTGGTGTTTACAGCCTTTGAGATTCCCAGCAGAGCACGGCCGGGTAATCGCGCGAACGTGTGGGAATTATGGAGGACAGTCTATCATTAATGCATGTCCCTTCATCACTTAGGAAGGAGGCCCTGGGAATAGATGGGGGAGGGGAGGTGGGGGGGGGGGCATTGATATGTACTGTAACTCCATCGGTGTTTCATGTGTGTCCGCGAGCGCTGAGCAGCCACCACAAAGCTTTATTTGGATAGGCTAGGGACCGCTCTGGTCTCCTGTGAACACCCCAGGACATCAGGACATCTGGTGGACCTCATTTCCTTTCTGGGACCCAAGAGACCAGAGTCCCTTTCCATTCCCAACCTTCCTTCCTCCCTCCTCCCATCCACAAACCCTTCCCATCTCCCCCAGTCTGCTGCACAGTTTCAACAGGAAAGGGGCTAGCTCAGAGGGGAAATTACCTCAGGGTCACCTGAGCTCTCCAGGCACCTCGACCACGACACCTCTCCTCAAAGAGTGCGCTATGACTGAAAATGATATTGTTAATTTCTTCAACAACAAGAAAGTGAAGCGGACTCTGAACCATGCCTGTCTTTATTCGAGCTCTTTCATCCGTCTGTAGACAGGGATTAGGAGCACATTAACTGGGAGATTAGCTGTAACGACACCAACCATTGGTTGAGCTTCGAACGTACTCTGGTAGTTGTGACTGAAAGCACGATTTTAGAAGAAACAGCAGAGGTGGTCGGAGGCGGCATGTTCATAGTCAATTACTGGAGATCAACACGCACAGGAGAGGGGTACCATGTATAACGTATTTTGTGCATTCACGCAATGCGTGATTTTGAACGATCGTGCGGGGAACAGTCGTGTCTTACTCAGGGAGAGAGAGTAACAAACTCCCAGGTTCACGTCTTCGTTCGTATTTACTTTGCATTTAGCCTGGAATAGCTCATGAAAAAAACATCGCCCTCCGGTTTAACTGAGCGAACATCTCACTCACAGACCTGGGTTCAGTTCCCGGTTTGGGCCGAGAGAGACTTGGCTGATTAAGCTCAGAACAAACGATAAACACGCAGTTTTGAACTCCACAGGGGTCAAGGAAAGCCCACCATTCTAAAAACAAACGCCGCGCCAGACGATGAATTCGAATGACTGAGAGAGTGTGGGGGGAGAGGACCTGAGACACTCAGACGGGGGATCTGTTTTCCTGCTCTCCCTGTTTACCCACATACACGTACCGACACAGAGAAGACCAGAGCTCGCCTCTAAATATTTCATTCACTGAGAAGGAGGGGAGTCAGGGAGGGAGCTGGTGTCTGCAGCATTCTGAGGGGGATACAGGAGGAGGTAAACCGAGGGTGAGATGAAGACGCAGCAGAGGAACGCCGGAGAGAGGAGACGAAGGAGTAGGAGTAGGGCGTGGGGGATATGGAAGGGAGAGAGAGGGGAAATGAAAGAGGGTGATGGTGTCGAGACGGGGACAGAAGCAAAGAAGAAAGGGACGAGCGAAGAGAAAGGTCCGTAAGGGAAAGGAAGACCAAAGAGAGAAGGATGGAGAGAGGAGGAGGGGGTGGGGGCATGATACCTGGCATGATACCAACGTTCCAGGGACGTTGAAGGAAAGACAACAGTGTTTCCATGACAACCCCCAGGAATGAAAAGCTTTGTCTCTGCTGTTCGGCTGCTCCTCTATGACTTCATTTATTATTATTAATTTCCTCCATCACTGAGCACCTCTCCTCAAATCAGCTTTATGAACCTCTCCAGTCTGGATTTCGTCTCCACCACAGCACTGAAACTGCATTAGCCAAGGTAGTCAATAATCTACTGTTAGTCTCTGACGCGGGTTCTAGCTCTGTCCTGGTTCTTCTAGACCTAAGTGCAGCTTTTGACACGGTGGATCATGAGATTCTCTTGGAACGTATGGAGAACTATGTTGGGATTTCTGGTACGTCACTTCAGTGGTTTAGATCGTATCTATCTGATAGATCACAATATGTCGACTATGATGGCTGCTCATCCAGGAGCTCCACTGTAAAATACGGAGTACCACAGGGTTCAGTTCTAGGCCCTCTATTATTTTGCCTTTAGGAAACATAATTAGAAGCTCTGGGGTAAATTTTCACTGTTATGCAGATGATACTCAGCTATATATGTCTATAAAGTCTGGAGAATTTCCACATGCTATGGAAAAATGTGTTTCTAGGTTGAGAGCTTGGATGACTGCAAATTTCCTTCTTCTAAATTCGGATAAAACCGAGGTTCAAATTTTCGGTCCTAAAAAATATAGAAATAATTTTTCCAATCTGACCTTAGACCTAGACGGCATCAAAGTCTCTCAAAGCCAGCTGGTAAAAAATGTTGGAGTCACAATGGACCCAGACCTTTCGTTTGAGTACCATATTAAGCAAATTACCAGAACTGCATTTTTCCATCTACGTAATATTGCCAAAATACGAAAATTTCTCTGAAAGGATGATGCTGAAAAACTAATACATGCATTTGTTACGTCCCGATTGGACTATTGCAATGTGTTGTTCTCTGGCCTCCCAATTACTCACCTAAAACATTTACAGCGGGTGCAAAATGCTGCTGCTAGACTATTGACCAGAACAAGAAAGTTTGATCACATAACATCTACTCTTGTCTCTCTACACTGGCTCCCTATCCAAGCCAGAGCTGACTTCAAAGTTCTACTACTAACCTACAAATCTCTGCATGGATTGGCTCCACTGTAACTCTCCGGTCTCCTTGCACCCTATTGCCCCGCAAGGACACTTATATCTCAAGATGCCGGCTATCTGGTGGTTCCCAAAATTAAGAAAAAAGCTCTGAGGTAAATTTTCACTGTTATGCAGATGATACTCAGCTATATATGTCTATAAAGTCTGGAGAATTTCCACATGCTATGGAAAAATGTGTTTCTAGGTTGAGAGCTTGGATGACTGCAAATTTCCTTCTTCTAAATTCGGATAAAACCGAGGTTCAAATTTTCGGTCCTAAAAAATATAGAAATAATTTTTCCAATCTGACCTTAGACCTAGACGGCATCAAAGTCTCTCAAAGCCAGCTGGTAAAAAATGTTGGAGTCACAATGGACCCAGACCTTTCGTTTGAGTACCATATTAAGCAAATTACCAGAACTGCATTTTTCCATCTACGTAATATTGCCAAAATACGAAAATTTCTCTGAAAGGATGATGCTGAAAAACTAATACATGCATTTGTTACGTCCCGATTGGACTATTGCAATGTGTTGTTCTCTGGCCTCCCAATTACTCACCTAAAACATTTACAGCGGGTGCAAAATGCTGCTGCTAGACTATTGACCAGAACAAGAAAGTTTGATCACATAACATCTACTCTTGTCTCTCTACACTGGCTCCCTATCCAAGCCAGAGCTGACTTCAAAGTTCTACTACTAACCTACAAATCTCTGCATGGATTGGCACCACTGTAACTCTCCGGTCTCCTTGCACCCTATTGCCCCGCAAGGACACTTATATCTCAAGATGCCGGCTATCTGGTGGTTCCCAAAATTAAGAAAAAAACAGCTGGAGGTAGGGCGTTCTCATATAGAGCACCTCTTCTCTGGAACAAATTATCTGTCTCAATTAAGGAGTCTGATACTGTTTCGACATTTAAAATTAGGTTAAAAACTTTATTGTTTAGTCACTTCTACGACTGTTAAAGGTAAGTATGTTACTAGTTGGAGGCAACGGGGGAAGGGTTGTTTCCATCCTTATTCTATAAGTATAACTTATAGAACGTTTCTTCAATTTTTTCTCCTGTTGAGAGTTTTTCTGGGAGTTTTTCCTTGTCTTCCTTGAGGGTTTAGGTTGGTTGAGGGGCAGTTCTATGGGCGTATGTGAAGCCCTCTGTGACATGCTTGCGTGTAAAAAGGGCTATACAAATAAATTGTATTTGATCCATCCATCCAACCATCCAACCCTACACCCACACCCAAACCCAAACCCACACCCAAACTCCATCATGGGCTGTTCCGGTGCCTTGAGCTACTTATTCAGGTCAGTCCCCCGGAGCGATGAAACCGTGGAGCTGCTCAGAAAAGACCTGAATGCCATTTCCTGGGCATCGGCATAGCCTAATTGGTGGCCCCTTGTTGCTTTGGTACAACCCAGTTCCACCAACAACTGACTTATAAATGCCATAGGATTTCCACCTGACCTCACTAATACTGCGGGGTCACACACATGCATTGATGCCTCAACACAAATGTATTTTTTGGTTGTTATTGTTACAAAACACAGGAGCATCTTGAATGTCGGCGTTGGGCCCGATAAGAGAAAGCACCAGGGTTACCTGATGCTTTGTCCTTCTGAGGAGAGACAATTAGGGTGAGGTGCAACACCCGACTGGTCCGGTGTCAGGGGCGGCACCCGAAGGGAGTGCCGTGTTGTGTGTTCTCATTAAATGGCAGCTAGGGGCCTGACCGGGGGTCAGAGGTGAAGCCGAGGCCTGGAGCATGTGTGCGTACCTGGGTTGAGCAGAGTGGCCCGGGTGGAGATGTTGATTTCCTGCAGGTGTTCCAGAGTCTCTGTGTGGAAGAGGCGGATGGACGAGCCCTCGGAGAACGCCATCCACACCCCGCCTCCGGCTCGTACCATGTGGGCCACGCTGACCATGGGGTCAGGGTGGACCTCGAACCGCTGGAAGGAGGGGTGGGGGGGGAGGGGGTCAGCGGGGGTTAAAGATGAGTTAGAACCTTACCATTGAGATGGGTTGTAAACTATTAAAGGCTTAGAGTTTGATTGAGGTGTAGCTTGTTAACTGTAGAATAAATATGACTGATGTTAGTCTCTCTAATTGTTCTGAAGCTTCATTTTCCCCTCGTTATTTGAACAGTGTGATGACCTTGTCAGTCAATAGGCAGACACTCATTCTCCTCTCAGATAATTGCTCTACAATGTTGTCGATGATAATTATTCTGAACTTTGTCTGGGACTTGCATGTTGAACACAAAAATTTGAAATCACATAATGTCATTGCCTCTCTCTCTCTCTTCAGTTCCACTGTGGTGTGTCTTCTCCCAAAACTGCCACAAAGCCAATGACACGCATGCGCCCCCGCCACCCCCACCCCCCCCACCCAACCCACCCTCCAGAGCATCCGTTCTCTGAGAGCACAAAGAAGAGGGTGTTTTCGGGCACACGTGCTCTTAATGAGTAGCAAAGGAAACCGCAACAGGCCCTTATCACGGTTACCCACGCGCCCCCCCCAGCTCCCCTTGCCTGTTTCTGGAACGGTCCTCCCGCTCCTATCACTCTCTCCTCCCCAGTCGAGGGCCGGGAGATTAGTCAGCGAGTGAGGGACGGGTGGGGGTGAGGGATTGGGGGGTTGCAGGGCACTCCCCCTGTGCTCCGGAGAAGGGGGGATTACCACCTGTTTCTGTGCCCTTGCCAGAGGGACCTCCTTTGTTTAAGAGAGGAGGAGAGGAGCGAAGCCTTTGATGTGTCTCCTCTTTTAATTGACTCCTCTGCAGCGGGCGTCTGCCTCCGCTCTGACACAGACTAAGGGGAATCTCTCCCATTTTGAAGTGCAGCGCCATCAAAAGATAGTTACCCCCCCCCCCCCCTCCCCCAAGCAGATTTCACCTTCAGGAGTCCATAATTCAAAGGAGTCGAAAACCGAAATAAACGCAATAAATAAAGACTTTGTAAAAAAATTATAATAATTTGTACCAAGCCATCATGTTGCACTCAGTATTTTGGTAGACACGGCGTTCATACTGCTGGCTGCCATGTGGTCCACCATATGTAGCACACAACCTGCAAACCCTGCTGAGACAGTACACGACTCAACCAGCACCCCAAACCCTGCTGAGACGGTATACGACTCAACCAGCGTCCCAAACCCTGCTGAGACAGTACACGACTCAACCAGCGCCCACAACCGTCGAAGAGAGCAACGCTATGCAAACATTTCAACGCCTATCAACGTCCATCTGGAAACGGTTCAAAACAGAAAACGAAAAAAACGGGTGAGGGATTCGCGGTCAGGAATCGTTACGGGATTCACGGCCTCCTCGTGTTCAGTCTGGATTCAGTGTGGAATGCACGCTCTCCTACACAGACGCGGGCTCCGGGTTGTGAGCTCATTGGGAAAGCCAGGTGAAGTGGAGGCACGACTGTTCAGCCGGCTGACAGCCGAGGTGTTTGGTATCTGAACCCGGCCCTGCTTACAGGGAGAGAGCAGGGAGGAAGGGTGGAAGCGCTGAGCTGGGTAGTGGAGCGTGACAGCGGCGCCGCTGTTTCTCCACCCTGCCCGGGGATGGGGCAGCCTCCTCAGCCAGACAGAGGGAGGGGGCTGAGGGTTGTGTGTGTGTGTGGGGGGGGACTGGAGGATAAACCCATGGAGCACTAATGCCTGTCTGAACAGCTCATTAGGTCTTGATTACCCAGGGTGACAAGGTGTCACTGTTCCTAGGAGGGCGGCAAGTACGCGGCCCTCGTCTCACCCGTGAGGGAGCAGCAGGGGGAGGAAGGAGAAGAGGAGGGGGAGGTGGGGGAACATGAGAGAGAAGGGGAGAAGGAGAAGGGGGATGACGAGAGGGGGAAAGGAGGAGGCGAGGGGAAGAGAGAAGAAGACGAGGGGAAGAGAAGGAGGGGAGGCTCGGAGGAGGATGAAGGAGAGGAGGAGACAAGGTCAAAGAGAAGAGGGGGAGGAGAATGGAGGCATGAGAGTGAGAAGGGATGGGGGGGGGGGCTGTCAATACTGATCAAAGCCTGGGTACCCACGCCTGCCTTGCCTGCCTGACTCAGCCTCCAGCTCCAGGCTGCAAAAGCAGGCCACATTCCGGCACATTCTATCCAATACTGTGTGGTGTTGGTAGGTCAGTCAAGTCAGTCACTCGTAGAATGAGATGGATCCCCACAACAACAGAGGTGTGTGTGTTATTCCCACACCACCCCCCTTCTGTATAACCATCTCACTCCATCATGTCGGACGAAACTGAAAAATTTTCAACAAATATAGTTGTTGAAGCTTTATAAAATAATATAAAAATCCCCCTTTCTGACTGTCATTGGTCCTTCATAAAGCTCAGCCATGAAGCAAAGCAAAGAGTGTGTTTCAAAATGAGTTTCTATGCAAACTGCTGTGTCAGCTTTCAGAGGCTCTAAACATTCACACAGGTGCTCAAATTCACACTAAAGTGCGACACAACCAGGCAGCCAGGCCATACGGCTAGGCAGCCAGCCAACCATCCAGCCATATAACCAAGAAACCAGGCAACCATACATCCAGTCAGCCGCACAAACATCAAGTCATACAGACAGACAGGCAGCCTGACAGTACCTACATAACCAGTTTGTCAAACAGACAGGCAGGCAGGAGACCAGGCAAAACGACAGCCAGTGAGACAGGCAAAATTGACAGTGAGACAACCAGCCAGCCAGTCAGGCAAACAGCCAGTAAGACAACCAGCTAACCAGGCATGCCTCTAAGATGCGGCTGGGCTTACAGCACCAGCAGAAGCCAGGAGAGATCTTCTAGTTAAGATCGAGGCTTGGCCAGGCAAGACCAAGGAACAGGAGAAGGGTAAGCCTCAGTAAGCCTGATCCGTCACCCCCTGGCCCTGGTTATATGGCTCCATAACTGCCCCTGGATCTTCCCCCCAGGGGGTGTATTAGTCAGGAACATAGGGTCACAGGAACACAGGGGAGAGGAGAGGCCAGCATTGACCTGAGCACTGCAGTCTGTCTAAGCACTAAGGGGGAGAGGTGGTGGGATGTGGAGGGTTCTGAACCTGAACCTGTCTACTTTGCATGGCCAGTCAACTGACTAAGCTCTGGTCCCCAGAGAGCTGGAGACAGAGGAGGACGACTGGAAAGAGTGGGAGGGTCGGTAAGAGAGGACTGGAGTGAGGAAAGAGAGTGGGAGAGAGCGGAGGAGGGCCAGAGAGAAGAGGATTAGAGAGTGGAGCGGGACTAAAGTGAGGGGAGGAATGTTTAGAAAAAGGAGAGGGCTGAGGAGAAGGATTGTGCACGTGACCTTTGACCTGTTCACATCTACGCAGATGCTGGGGCCATGACCCCTCCACTTCCCATGCAGAAGGAGGTCAAAGGCGTTTCTCAATGAATAAGACTGTAGCGCTCCAAAATCCCCAACACGCTGTTGTACACGTACCAGACCTATACAAGCACGTTGACCTGTAAACCGCCCAGTCAGCAAGCCTGAGCCTGAAAGCCAAACATTCTGTCATTCCTGAGGTCCCACCTGAGTGGATAAGCTGAGCGCCTCGACGATGGTGACAGAGTTGCCACAGCTGGCCCACACCGACTCCTCCAGTACCAGCAGCGTGCGGACCGGCTCCGGACCCACCACCACACTCCTACACGAAGATGGCTCCCAGAGCTCTCCTGGAAACAAAGTCAACAAGAGTTAGTGAACTGTCACTGCAATCCTGCCTTAGCAGAACTGTTGTTGTGTTTCGGACCACAAGGATTTTTTCCAATTCAAATGGAAAATACTTTATTGTCTCCCTCATGACGAGAGAAAACTGTATTGTGTTAGGGGCTCCCAAACAGCATGCACCCATGAAACATATAAAATGACTTTAAAACACATAGAAGCTCCATTGGTTGACAATAACTTTGTCATGAGCCAACTGTGTTGGAATCCCTGCTTGTTACTTAGTTAACCGTCTTCAACTTCTGACAGTTGAGGGCAACAACCAAACTGTGCTGAAACAACCAACAGAATGAATGGTTGTTATCAAGCCACAGCAGCATCATTATGCTTTAAACACATGCACCACTTTCCGTTTGAGTACACAGTCTGGTTATTCAGCAGATGTTGCCTAGAGCAGGGCAATTAAACTCAATTTCGTCTCCTTATAGCCCAGCAACTCACCCTGCTCCTTGCTTGACAATTTATTTTAAAAGTAGCTCTACAATATTAGGCAACCGTTTAAGAACATTAAGAAGCGGGGATAGGTATAGCATAGTGGTAGAGCATTAGCCTGCAGATCAAGGGGTCACAGGTTCAACATCCCCCCCAACACACACACACACACCATGTCATGTATGTCCTTTTGGATAAACACTCCTGCTACATGAATCCAGTTGTACAGTGGACACTGTACAGTACTGACTGAGTTCAGAACTGTGGGCTTGACTTAACAGAGGCGGTGGGAGTCTTCTCTTCTTCTTTGAATCCCACCGGTCTCTGCTTGGGAAACAATAACTCTGCTCTCACCACCCACGTCCCAATAAAGCCCCGGCTTTCACATTTAATACGCTTTCCAACTCCTTTATCAGAACTAGCTTTTTTGTCTTCTTTTTCCACCCACATTCATCAGTGTAACAATGAAGCAGACCTTTTTCCTTTGAGTTTTAATCACGGGGCACTGTATGCAGCTGCAGTTGTGGAGCATTATGAGCCAGGTTGCATACGCTTTTTTCCTTAGCAGCCCGTTAATGAAGCTAAATTAGAGATGGAAGCGCACCCAGCCGGTTGATTAACATTTTGAGTTGTTTATTTCTGCCTTTCATACAAGAATAGCTTCCGAACGCCTTCCGACTTCCTCAGGTTAATTGCTTGGTGTGTTGTAAATGTCACTCCCCCACCTTTAAAAATGTGTTCTCTTCTGGAAGTCCCTCCGGCCTCTTGCATGAACCAGGAAGCTCATACCTCCTTTTCACATCACGCAGCCAATGGCAACTCAGAGGCAGGCAACCCACCACAAAGCTCAGTGTTTAAACACGTAACACACTCTGACTGATCTCCAAAAATAAGTTCACCAAAGCACAAGGTGGAAATTCAAGCGATGAACCCGTGCCCAAAAAAAACGGATTTATTTTTAGCAGCCATGTACTGTGTTCATGCACCTTCTGATACAAATGATGTGTTGAACCCTAGTGTCTTCTAACTCCTGCAGTCTTGTGGAAGAGAATACCATTCAGGAGGCATAAATCTTTAACAGCCATGCAGAATGTGCAAACATTGCCTGGCACCAGACTCTCTCCAGAGCTTATGTTCTCTCTCTCTCCCGCTTTCTCCCTCTTTCTCTTCCTCCCTCTCTCTCTGTACCCCTGTCTTTCTACCTCTCTCTTGTTCTTCCTTACTCTGCTTCTTTCTCTCTCTGTCTCTCAATCGGTCTCTCTTTCTCTTCCACTCTCTCTCCCCCTCTTTCTTTCTCTCTCTCTCTCCCCCTCTTTCTCTCTATCCCCCTCTGTTTTTCAGTCTCTCTCCCCCTCTTTCTCTATCTCTCCCTTTCTCTATTTGTCTCTCTCTTTCTCTCTCTCATATGTATTTTATACCTGACAAGGAAAGTAATATTTAATCCACACACAGTGCCCTTGTGTAATTAATCATATTTCTACTTGGGTGGACTTGGGATCATTGGGGGATGGGGGCAGCAACTCTGCCAGGTACACTAGGTGTGCTGAGCCCACTGATCAGGCTGTAGTATCCCCACCGGCTGTGGAAACAAAGTGAGCGTGGTGTGGATCCGCTGGCACTTAGATGCCTGACTAGCTACAGCTGGCCTTCCTCGGCCTGCAATGTAATGCTGAGGGACTGGCTGGCTGACTGACTGACTGGATGACTGACTGTCTGGCTGGATAACTGACTAGCTAGATGACTGACTGGCTGGCTGGATGACTGACTAGGTAGATGACTGATTGACTGGATGACTGACCGGCTGTCTGAATGACTGACTGGCTGGCTGGATGACTGGATGATAGACTGGCTGACTGGCTGGCTGGATGACTGACTAGGTAGATGCCTGACTGGTTAACTGACTGGCTGTCTGAATGACTGACTGGATGACTGACTGGCTGTCTGAATGACTGGCTGACTGGATGACTGACTGGCTGGCTGGATGATTGACTAGATGACAGACTGACTGTATGACTCACTGTCTGGAAGACTGTCTGGTTGGCGGGATGTTATGATGATGTTCAATCTGTGACCGAGGAGAGACTTAAGCCTATAAATACAATCGGCTGACCGAAGTTTATTAGTAGCAGGCCTGGAATCATTGGTCCAGCAATGCCTAGCACTTGGTGGTCAAATGAAGTAGGTTACAGAGTGACTTATGTACACTGTACAAAGATAGTGGCAGTAGAGTATTCCTTCTAAGGCACAGGATGGGATAGTCATGTCTCTACTCTTCAAAGGGAATACATGGGCCTATATGTTGTTATTTTTGCTTCGTGTTTTTAGTTTGACTGCTTAAGTATTGTGTCGGATTAAAGAAACTGTAAACTTGTATATCTGGCTCCGTCGTTGTTCTAGCTCGGCAAAGCAAGCTTAATTTAACTGGCAAAGTTCTAACAATATAACGACCATAACAAGATTGTGGTTATCAGACATGATTTATTAATCTTCGTCTTTGCTCCATAATAACATGTCAACAATCTATAATGACGCCGTAACATTCCACGATATTATAACTAATTATATTATGCTATAATTACGTTTGTCATGCCATGAGCATAATATGCGTTCATTACAAAATGGTAAAATCTGCTTTAAAATAACGGAAATAAACTCTACAAACAACCGTCATGTATTTGTGCAACCATTTGTAAAAATTGCTACAATAAAGGCAGGCAACTGTACATTATCAAGTCCTTTCTCCTTATTCTCATTCAGCTCAGGTAAATCAGCGATTTGCTGATGTTCCCTTTTGTGCTCGTCCCTTGTTTGTATCCGCGAGCACATTTCCAGACAACTTTTTTTGACGTAAGCAAATAAATGGGGTGCTAGTTTACCCATTTCAGATTGATTTCAAATTTAGCAAAAATCAGGAAAAATGATTCTATGAAAAAGCTAGTAGTATGAGCCAGGTTCGAGAATCGAACAAAAAATATTGGGGGAGATAGTTTTGTAAATGTTGACTGGAGTTAATAGAATAAAAACGACCGGAAGAGCCGGGTGCCTAACCGCAAATGCAATACCACCTACATCCACCGGGGCCGTTGCTTCAAGCCGAGGGGTGAGGGGTGGGGGTCTGGACTGGCTAGATGATGGTCTGACTGGCTGGCTAGTTGGCTGAAAGACTGACTAGCTGGCTAAAAGACTGGCTGATTGACACACTGAACTGGATGGATGACTGACTGGATGGATGACTGACTGGATGGATGACTAACTTGATGGATGACTGACTGGATGGATGACTGACTGGATAGATGACTGACTCACTGGATGACTGACTGGATGGATGACTGACTGGATGGATGACTGACAGGATGGATAACTGACTGGATGGATGACTGACAGGATGGATGACTGACAGGATGGATGACTGACAGGATGGATGACCTTACCCCGACTGTGACTGGGAGGCACAAGAGAAGAGATGGAGATGTGCCTTCAACCAGCTCTCCAGAAATGTGCAAAAGGAACATTGTCTGCCTTTGCAAATGCACTCAGTTACAAGATGGGCTGCCATAATGGAAACCCCATCACATGAGACACATAACACGTTGCAACAAGCAGGCAAGATGTTTGACGGAAATTATATTTCTCACACACACACGCACACACACACACTGAAACATTCATGGCAACACACAAAGACTTCCATGGGCAATTGGTGTAGAGCTTGACAGATGAAACGTACAAATTGATACAACAATAAAACCCATTTGCTCAATTAATTTGATAGATTAGCCACAACAAAAGCCTTTTTTGTTACAGACAAGCTCTATTAGCGATCTCTAATAACAGTTATATCCTATCAATTTCAAAGTCGCATTTCATGCAAGAGAATAGAACGTCTGACGTTATTACCACGAGGCTCAAGAGGAAATCAAATTACCTAAACTAATATCAATTACCTGCTAAGAGCATTAGAAGCATGATTTGCAATAAACGTAATATTCTCAATCAGCAGTTTTTTCTTCCTCCTGTAGCCACATATGATGTAGGACAAGGTCTGGTGTAAAGGTCAACACTGAACAGCACGCTGAACATGTTTGTTGTTATTCAATGTTTTGATTTAGCTCGAAACTTTCATCCGAAGTGCCAAACGTACACGGATAGACTTGAACTTGGGACCTCATGATCTGTAGCCAAACGCTCTAGCACACCTCCAGCACTGAGGCACCACCACTGCTCTCCAGCTTAGCGTCTCCCCCGAAAGGGTAGAGCTTTGGCAGGTGCAGGAAGCCGCGTACTCACCCGCGTTGGTCCGTCCGTAGAGCAGCATGGTCCCATTCCTCAGCCCAGCGAAGAGGTACCTGGCAGAGTGCTTCAGGCTGAGGACAGGGGAGCCGTCGGCGGTGCGGAGGGTCAGCAGGCACTGGGCTGCCGTGTCCACACTCCCAAACACCAGGATGCTGGGGAACCCAACGTGGCAGAGTGTGATGAATGAGCGTCATTTATAATGACAGAGGACCATGTCGTTTTTCATGGCGGTTGATTTAACAGTGCACTTTAGAGCTCCGGTATTGTGTTCAATGCAGCCACTCTGTCTTGCGCACATTTGAAATGACACTTGAACTCCTCTGGGTGCATTTTGTTCATTTTTCTCTTGCTAGAGAATGACAAATGCCCACGTTGGAGTAATATGTTTCTTTCATGCAAGGAGTCATTAACAAGATTTTGGAGTTGACATTTTTTGGGGGTGTGTGAGACAAAATGCTGAAACTGTACTATATATATTCTACTGTATGTCTATATTAAACTGTCTCTTTTTCTCTTTCCAGGACAGATACCTATATAGGCTGAATGAGTCAGCACCAACAAATAAATTTCATTCATTCAGGTCTCCATATATCGACAAGAAAACCAAAGCGAGAGAGTGAGTGTGAGCGAGACAGAGAGAGAGACATTGAGAGACAGACAGAGAGAGAGGGAGAGAGAGAGAATAGCTAAACAGGTAATATCACGGGTGAGTCTGAAATGCAAGATTGCCGTTTTCTCTATCTCAGACAGTAATTCAGGCACTGGTACTGTGACCGAGTCTGAGATGAAACTATTCCTCCATTGCACAGAGTGGAAATCATAAAATACATTGGACGCCAAAAAACAAGAAACAGTGATTTCTATCTGGCAAGATCTGAAGGGTATTGAATCAACTCTGATGTTTTGGTTTGATGAAATATTGACAAGCTAATTTATTTCTGCAGCCCGTCTGAAATGGACCTGCGCTGAAGGAGAATGCAGAGTAGGATTGTCCATGTTACCGCGGAGATATAGAAAGAAGCACCGCTAGAGCCATTGTCATGACAATCAGCATATGAGAGAGCTACTTATTTCACTCCGTTGACCTTTCACAACAGTAATTTCGCACGCCTTTTTTGCCGACTTCGTTATCCGATGAGACTCACAGCAGAGCCAAGTCCATACAGTTCCATGATTGAAATCATGCAGGGAGACCTGAGCTCACTCACAGCTGATGTATTAGTAAAGTCTGACTCTATCCTGTAGCTAGTGCTGCAGATGGGCACACATCTCTGTTGGGCCTGGGCTCTGCCAGACTCACCTTCCACTGTCCAGGCCCACGCAGATGGTGTTCCCCACCCCTGTGGGGCTCCGGAGGGCACCCCCCTCCTCGTCCTCTGAGGGGCCCGGCTCGGGCACGTAGTCCAGGCAGCGCACCGGAGAGTCCACGGGCAGGCTCTTCACGGGCCGAGGCGTGGGTCGGTTCAGGGAGAAGATCTCCACCTGGCCCTGCGTGCCGTCCCCTCCACTCACCTGCAGGGGGGAGGGGAGGTGTGTGTGTGGGGGGGGGGGGGGTAAGGGGGGCGGGGGGGGGGGGTTAAAGATCATGAGTTTGGAGTGAGTTTAGTTAGTAATGGAGCTGGCAGCCAACTGGGAATCAAATTTGGGTTTCCTATTAGAGATTCTGGGCCAGAGTTTGTCAACCTTGACCACCCTGGACAGAAGGATGGAGAACACTTTTGATACCATAATTCCCTCTTTGCTTCAATTTCCCCACCTGTCAGCAATTCTTACTTCAGTGAGGAATGAAAGGTTTAAATCAAATATCCTTTCAAACCTTGTCTTCAGTCCTTCCTGACTTTTGAATATCGTTCGGATTCATAAACTGCCGAGTGTAATGGATTCACAATGTCATTTCTCCGACATCAAACAATCTTTAAAACTCTGAGATCTTTTCATCAGCAGAGAACAGAGAGACGTGGGGGGAAAAACAACTTTGAAAAGCTCTGCATCACTTGACAATCTCTGGGTTTTCTCAAAGGCAGTGATTGATGTCGTGTTTGAGTCCGTGAACGAGAAACGCCAAACACTATGAAGTTACCAAAAGCGACACTGTGACATCACAAGGTGACCCCGATTCCAACGGCTACAGCTCACCAGGGATTCGAGGTCACGCTTTAGAAGTGTGTGGTTTTCACAGGGACAGGTGGGCAGTGTCACCCCTTCTTAACAGAGAAGAGAGTGACTCTCACAGCACTTAGCTGGCAGACTTGGAGGGCCCGATCTATGTATCCCCGGTGTATTGTAACCTACAACACCAATGAGGAGAACGTGTCTGAACACAGGCGGGATTCTCCATGAATCACAATTCTATTGGTCTTCTGTCAAGCCTGCCAATCTCAATGCAGAGCAAGACAGCAGGGACAAACCTGCAAACCTTGCGAATGCCGCCGTTTCAATCAGGGCCGGGGCCACCTTCGTGTAATGTCATTAAGTCTGAGAGCATTTTCTTTTTTTTACATGGGTTAACGATATTTTCTCTGTGTGTGTGTGTTAGAGAGAAAGAGGGCTGGGGGGGCGCCGGGGGGGGGGGGGGGGGGGGGGGGTTAGTTGCATAATTTCGGAGCAGTGCAGATCTACTCTGCGCCACATGACTCACATTCTGGGAATGAGACATGAGCTAAATATAGGCTGTCGCCCTCCTCTCCCATGGCTGTGCT
This sequence comes from Osmerus eperlanus, assembly GCF_963692335.1. Classification (NCBI taxonomy): domain Eukaryota; kingdom Metazoa; phylum Chordata; class Actinopteri; order Osmeriformes; family Osmeridae; genus Osmerus; species Osmerus eperlanus. The sequence goes on along the minus strand of NC_085018.1, from coordinate 13,933,999 downwards.
TATTTGCATGCAATCATTTGTTTGATTTGTATCAGCGTGCTGGATCCGGGAGAGTGAGGTCCTCCGAGCCCAGGAGAGAGAGCCAGAACAAATAAAGGTATGTTGGACAGGGAGAACTGGAGATAGGGAGAGCTTATCTTACAGTGAAGCAGCCCCTAAAAACACAGCTTCAAGTGTCTGTCTCTCTCTCGCTTTTTCTCTCTCGCTTTTTCTCTCTCTGTAACCGCATAGCCTCGGGCTCCTTCCCTCACACACTCCTCCACCCTTACAATACGCTCACTTGTCCATCTGCACCCCCCCCCCCCCCACACACAAACACAACCCCCCCCGCCCCACCGCTCCTCCTTTTCGATCCAATTCCCCCAGAAATCCAGCAAAATTATCGTGCCCTGACAAAGTCATCACCACTAGTTTAGAGGAATAGATATCTGGAGTGGCGCCCTGGTCGGAGTCCTTTCAGCTGCCAGGAACCAGACAAAACTTCCCCAACAGTAAATGCCCTGCCAGCATTAATTAGGCAGGCCTGGACCCAGGAAGAAAACGGTTTTGGCCACAGGCAGTGTCTCCTAGCTCTAACCTGTACTGCTCACTCACTGAACCTGAGTCATTGCACACCATAGAGACTGGCACTAGATAGAATGTCTTAAAAACATTTTTCAGTTTTTGGGGTCAATTCCAAGTGAGCTTTGGACATAAGGGGAAGAACTGCATGGCTGAGAGGCTGTATTTGGAAAGAAACAAGGGGTAGGTGAGAGCTAATGTAAAAATGATGACTTTAACCACTAAGGAGGAAAGTGGGGCAGAGAAGGTAGGCAGACAGTGCTGGATGCATGCTAGTGCACCAGCCTGATTAGTAACAATGTCATTACACTGATCAAAGCACGCAGAAATCCCACAAGCCCATCTTCCTTTAACATGATTAGTGTCAGCCCTTATTTGACAAGCCTGCCAGAAAGCTGGTTCTGAGAGGGGGCGGGAGAACTCTCCAGCAACCAGACTGCTTGACGGGCCCAAAAGCACTGGCTTCCTGTTTCACCATGATCATTTCTGCCTCTGTTGTCTGGTTTATTTACGAAACTTGTTTTATTTATTTATTTATGTATTCATTTATTAATTTTCATTATAGTGTCACTATCTTGACTGAACAGGCAACTTCGGTAAGACAATGGGAGCCTGGATGAACTAAAAGCTAAGGTAAATGAAGAATTGTGCATGCTGAAACCCCATTTGTCATTTTTGGACTAGTTATCCAATGTTACTTATCCTTACATAACCTTAACTAGGTAGGCACTAAATAGATGGATCTAAAAGGATCTTCACACACGAAATGATACGGCATTCTCCTACCCAAGGCCGTCACTTGTTTATTCTCCACACAGCAGAACCAGAGCACATGTTGTTCACCGCACAGAAGTTTAAGAACAAGGGCAAGGTCATGGATGTGTGACTCGGTCGTATTGTTGCACGTTTCAAGTAGACACTGATATGATCGTCTTCTAAATGCCAGACGGTCATTTTTCCACCAGCTCATTTGATCCACCGGCCTTTTCTCTGTAGGAGAGGGGCACGGCCAGAAACAATTAAGGCTTTGAGGGCAGCGATGAGTAAGTCTGTGTGTCCTAGAGCAGTGGTTCTAAAACCTGTCCTCAAGTACCACCTGTCCGCAGCAGGGTTGAGTAAGGCCCCTGTCTGGATGGTATAGAGAGGCAGCAGGGTTGAGTAAGGCCCCTGTCTGGATGGTATAGAGGGGCAGCAGGGTTGAGTAAGGCCCCTGTCTGGATGGTACTGAGGGGCAGCAGGGTTGAGTAAGGCCCCTGTCTGGATGGTATAGAGGGGCAGCAGGGTTGAGTAAGGCCCCTGTCTGGATGGTATAGAGAGGCAGCAGGGTTGAGTAAGGCCCCTGTTTGGATGGTATAGAGGGGCAGCAGGGTTGAGTAAGGCCCCTGTCTGGATGGTATAGAGAGGCAGCAGGGTTGAGTAAGGCCCCTGTCTGGATGGTATAGAGGGGCAGCAGGGTTTAGCCAACTTCATCTATCAGAAAAGTTGATCCACACAAAAATATGTGTTTTGCCCTAGAACATCCAGGCAAATATTAATATTCCAGGGATTCTAACACATTATTTACCAACTCCTCTGTAGGCCTATACTGTACAGGAAAATAAAGCAATGTTTTGACAGAAGAATGAGCTTATAAATAAGCATGAAAACATTCAATATTCAATATGTCTCATTGCATGCATGCACAGTATGTGCACACACATAATGAGCATGTGTATGAATGTGTGTGTGTGCACGTACAGTACATGTTTGCGAGCATGTGTGTCCGCGCGTGTGTGCACACCTGTGTGTGTGTGTGTGTGTGTGTGCATGCATGTTTGTGTGCGTGTGTACCTATGTGAGCATGTGTGTGTGTGTCTGCACACTTGGGTGTGTGTCTACATTGGCACTTACTGTATTGCTGTGTGAGCATGTGTGCCCACGTGTGTGAGCGTTTGTGTTTGTGTGTGCCTGCAGGAGGTGCATGTATAGGTTACTCACCCAGAGGTAGCCTTGAGGTAGGGATGTGCTGGCTGCTGAAAACCCCAGCATTGCACATTGAACAGGGTTGTGGATAGCAGCTTCAAGCTGCGGAGAGAAACACAAACCATCCTGCTGGTTAAACACTGATTCAGCCTGTTGTGAATCACGCAGGCACAAAGGTCAAATGTTCATAATTATCCATGTTTATCAACTCAAGTTCTAATGAAACGAGTGGGGATTGAACCTCGATCAATCAAGCCAGACCATCCAACCATTAGACCAAGAGTACCTGGTGAGGATTCAAGGTTCTACAGCAACACTGCGCTTATAGACGCAAGATGGATCCTAACCACCAGATTTATACTCTAGTAGGTGAGGTTGGGGAAACTAAGGAGAAAGGGAGGATGGATGGAGAGAGAGAGGTGAAGGGGACGAGGAGAGATGGAGGGAGGGAGGGTAAAAAGAGATGGGTACTGATTTCATTGGATTTATCTGGGATTCTTATCTGTGTCTTGAGCTCATCAGATTAAGTCACTCATTCTTAAGTCCAACACTCAGAGCCACACTTTATCCCAGCGCCTAACGGCAATCTGCCGTTAGCATGGTATGGATCCATATTAAAACATCTTCTTATTCACACGTACGTCATTTCAGACATTTCACTGCAGATGAAATGTTATCATGGGACACAGTGGGCTACATGCACAAAGACCCAAAATAAGGATCGGAAGGTGGTGGAAGGGTTACGACAAAAAAGAAAGCAAAATGTCTTCCAGTCACTTTAACACCATGGCAGCTGTTTAATGGTGGCATCCAGCCGTCAAGTCAATAGCTAACTTTCTGGAACTCTGGTACCCACAGTACCTGACAACATCCTGCACTCTGGACTCAAACACTCAGCCCTAACTCCGATAATGAAAGCTGGTCTATTTTCACTGCAGCCTGATAATGGTCCATCACTGGCCCAGGCTTTGGTAGTTACTTGCCTCTCTCAGGTAAGACCTGCATAGCTAGGACTTTGGGTCGAACAAGGTGGTTGTTCCTGACGCAAGACGCATCAATCACGGGTCATTTATGACATGGCGCTGGCCAAGCCTCAACCGCCCCCCCCCCCTCCACTCCCTCAGACAGAGGGGGTTTGTAAACATGAAACGCCCCAAAATAATTTGGGGCCAGATGACTGCTCCTGCCCATCTGTCCAGCAGGAACCCTCCTCCCACTCACCCTCTGTCTGCATCTATCTGTTCACATTCATCACACGCATGTACTGCCACTCCAGTTCCCCTCCCTCTCTCCCTCTCTCCGCATCCCACCAACCCTCCACTTCCCCTCCCTCTCTCTCTCTCTCTCTCTCTCTCTCCGCATCCCACCCTCCCTCCACTTCCCCTCCCTCTCTCCCTCTCTCCACCCCGCCACCCACCTTCTCTCTCTCTCTCTCTCTCTCTCTCTCTCTCTCTCTCTCTCTCTCTCTCTCTCTCTCTCTTACCGTCGATCTCTCATTCTGCCTCACTCCCCCATCCCCCCCCCCCCCCCAAGCAGCCCTTCTCTCAGGAGCGTTGGGCTGTGTATTTGATAGGTAATTAAGTGGTGGTCATAAGAGAGGCCCATATGCAGGCCCGGGGTCTGGAGGGCTGGATGGGCTGCCAGGCCTGCTTGCTATGGGCCCAGGGGGACTGTGAAGCGCCGGGCGGCGGTGGTGATGGTGTTGGGGTGGGGGGACGTGCAGAGGGCTTGAGGCGGTGTTGGGGGGGCGGGGGGGGAGGGGCGGCTGGGTGTCTAGGGCTGGACTGGCGGATGCAACTGCCGCCGACGGGGTGGCAGACTGTTGAAGGTGTGTGTGTGTGTGTTTGTGTGTGTGTGTGTGTGGAGGGGGGGTGGAGGTTATCAGTCGCCAGAGACCTCCGCACGACACAGCCAATCTTCACAGGCCGTGATTGCTTTGTCTGTTAGCACTCTCTGGAGTGAGTCTGGTAACACTGAATGGATCTCTATTTTTCAGCCCTGGACCTCCTTTACGCATCTATATAGATATCAAAGTGCAGTAGGATGGTTCACATAAACAGCTGCTGTGTATTGGCGTGATTGAAAAGCCTTATGGAGTCAATGGTGTGGAATAGACTTAGCAGGGGAAAAAATGCCCTCCAATGAAGTCTAGATGGCTGTAGAGGTAAATGGCTAGGAATAATCAATTGCAAGACTTCTGGATTGAAGCACTTGAAGGAATTCCAGGGGTTGATTCATCTCCAGGAAGAATGATACAATAGTTTTGCTGTATAAACCAAGCCCAGACATCAACAGGCACAAAGGATACATGAGGGGCCCAAGCACCGCCTGTCTAAGGTGATGCTACCAATGCTAATAAGCCATCAGTGGGAAACCATTTAAAAATCAATGTGGTACAAGGTTCAGCTAAGTCAACTGTCAGTCAGCCTCCCACCCACTCTCCTTCCCAGCCTCCCAGCCTCCCAGCCTCCCACTCTCCTTCCCAGCCTCCCAGCCTCCCAGCCTCCCAGCCTCCCAGCCTCCCACTCTCCTTCCCAGCCTCCCAGCCTCCCACTCTCCTTCCCAGCCTCCCAGCCTCCCACTCTCCTTCCCAGCCTCCCAGCCTCCCAGAACTAATGTACGTATGAGTCATGAAGAGAGGAAGTAGTACATTCCAGTTGGAGCGAGAGGGGTGGAGAGGGAGAGAGAGTGGTGAGTGGAACGATGGGGCCACTCAGAAGAGGGAAGGTGCAAAAGAGAAAGGAGGGTGGAGAGATGGAACAGGCAGAATGAGGAGAAGGGGAAGATGGAGAGGGAGAGAGACGAGAGAGACGAGAGCGGACGACCAGGGAGGGTGATTTGATGAAGGACTTTAGGGAGATTGGAGATGGGGAGGAGGGGATGTGCAGGTGAGCTAATTAAAGGGAGATTTGTTGATGCGCTGTGAGGGCGGTCTCCCAGCTGCTGGTTCCCAATGACCTAAAGCCCCACACATAGTATGTCCCACCCACCACCCCTAGGGGGCACAAGCCCATATGCTGTCACCAGGTGGTCCACACGGTTATGAGCTGGGCCTTGTCCGCACTGCAGCACACCAGCCAATGGTGCAAAACCACATCCATGGTAGGGAAAGTCGGTGTGGATGCACCTGACTGCCTGCCTGTCTGTCTGCCTGCCTGTCTGCCTGTGTGTCTGCCTGTCTGTCTGTCTGTCTGTCCGACTGACTGACTGACTGACTGACTGACTGACTGACTGACTGACTGTCTGCCTGTCTGCCTGTCTGTCTGCCTGTCTGTCTGCCTGTCTGTCTGCCTGACTGTCTGAGTGCTCGTCATGGTTCCCCTTCCCAGGATGAATGGAAGACACAGACCCCTTGCCCTCTATAAACCATCCCCAGATTGAATGTTCCAGCCATTGTAAACAGCGCACACATCATTTCCATGTGTTTAATTATTCATATTGTAAACGTGTAGGGGATCCACTGACTGTGGCTGGTCGTGGGCCCACTGGGAGGATGGATTATTCCTAACCAATTAATGGCATGCGTCTCCTGAGGGAGACACAGGTGTGCTACTTACCCTTGCGGTGACCACAACCACCAAGAAAACACCGGTTGTCATCATGCCTCCGATGGCGGCGGCGGGCCGCCCGTACGCTATGCTCTGGCACGGAACAACCCAGAACCATGTATGGAATGCACAAGGGGCCCGCGCGAAGTGTTATCTGAGACGAGACAACACAATAACACGCCGGCTCGCACTTCTCGTAGGATTGTCTGACGGACTCCAACCCCCACCCCCCTCCCCCCCCCCCCCCCCGCCCCTCGCACGCCTCTATAATGGATTCTCTTTATGACAAAGTGTGCTCCATCATCGCTTGTGGGATTCGGGATGTGGAGAGGGAACTTCCTGTGGCCCCAGCGTACAGCACAGCACAGTGGGCAGAGCGAGCCCTTTCTGCAGACGGCGTGAAAGTCCTGTGTACGGTGCTGAGTCATTGATTGATGAAAGACGCCTAATAGCAAGGGTTTCCTTAGGGACAGGAAGTGAACAGGAAGTGAAGGCTAGGGTAAAAAATAAAAACACCCAAGGCTAACACCCCCCCCCCCTTACCCCCACCCCAACTCTCTTGGTTCCCCATGTCCTTTGTCACAGCAATTGCACATTCCAACATCCTTCCTCACGCACTAACAGGCACTAATAGAAAACTGCCTCTGTTTATTAACTGATAATAACTACCCCCCCTTCGCCCCTTCTCTCTCTTTCACTCTCTTCCCTCTCTCTTTCTGTCAGCCTCGGGGCTGGGACGTGGAGGAATATCCACACAACCTGAAACCAGTAGCTACTGAAGGCTGGCTGCAGGAGGAAAAACACATCAGCCAGGCCCACATTACAGCATGGGGGCCTGGTTGAAGAGGGCCGGAAGGTTTCTCAGAGAACACTGCCCAAGGTCAGGTGTGATGATTCTTCAACACCACTCATAAAGTAAAAGGTTTCTTCTCACAATGACACCAGGATGCGTGCCTGTGAAAATCCTGTGGTATACGCATCACATATTGATTCATTTGTATTCAGTAGAAGATAATGCTACGGTGGTTAGCGCATGGGAATTAAATCAATATGTATACAGGGAGACGGTGCGGGAGAGACAGGGAAAGAGAGAGCGAGAGAGAGAGAGAGGGAGGAAGCTGTTGAGAATCTGAGATATTGTTCCTTAGACAGAGCAAGTAAGTGGAACCTACTCTCCTCTCAAACACATAATGTGTGCGTGCGTGCGTGTTTGTGTGTGAGCCCCGCATGGCTCGGTCTCAAGAGAGATCCGGGCCTAGTGTGTCAGCGTGTTATTTGTTGTCCAATATCCCAGCGTGCCTGGAACGCAGAGGGAAGGCAGGATCAAAGTTGAGACGCGCTTGCTCATCTTCCCATTTCATGAGCTGGACGTCGCCCAGTGAATCAAAATTCGACAGGCGTCGGGAGGCCACAGATCAAAGTGCCAACCACCTGCTGTACTGGCAGCCCGGCATTACGCTCATAATATTCAAAGTCATTCGAAGACAATGAGATTAAATCATCAGCAGGAGGAGGGAGAGAGAGAGAGAGAGAGAGAGAGAGAGAGAGAGAGAGAGAGAGAGAGAGAGAGAGAGAGAGAGAGAGAGAGAGAGAGAGAGAGAGAGAAGAGAGAGGGACTTGGAGACCAGGATGCCTGCGTGTTAACCCCTCCCTGGCCGAGGTAGGAGCGCTCCAGGGTGTGGTCAGGGATGAGGTCCAGATCACGGCTGGTCCTTTTTTCATTAAACCCCAGAGCCGAAAGTCTGCTTCAATTTAATAAGCGTGTGTCTGTACAGTAACGATCCTCTGTCTCCTGGCTCCTCCACAGATCCTATCATCCCTCAGAGGAATGAGGAGACGGCGTGCTTCTGCATAGCAGCCTGGAGCCCAGCCTGACATTGCCAGGACATCACACAAACTCCCATTTGTGACTCATCATCTCCCCGTCCTCTTCTCCAGTCTCCCCCACCCCCCCCCCCCCCCCGCCTCCTCCTCCACGGTGCGTCCAGCTAATCCCAAGTTCATTCCGCGTGTTGTCGCTAGCTCCAGCCGTTCCCGGGGGGCAACAGTCGCGCCATGCCCATCCTGGCTGCAGCTCAGTGGGATGGAAGTGATGGACAGAGCCCCCATCCCCCTCTGCCCCTCTGAATGGGGTTTAATAGAAAACCACAGGCCCGGGATTGTGTTTCTCTCTCTTAGTCTCTCCCTGGGCCAATACTGTAGCTCATTACTGAAACTCTTAATCTAAAATCTCTAAATTTAGCACTAACTTCTGAACACCTTACCCCTAACTTCGAACAACCACCCCTAATATATAACTCCCAATCCCAAACTCCTACTGCAACCTTTCACTTTTAACACCTAATCCAACTTCGAAACTACTACACTTTAACTACTACCAGGCAACCCTAAAACCCCTTACTCCCAACCCTTAATCTTTAATTCCTCTCCACTAAATCCTAATCTCTAACTCCTAACACCATTCCCGAGAACCTCAATTTCTAACCCGTAAACCCCTAGTTCCTCTCCACAAACTCTGAATCCCTAACCCCTTTCCCCTAACCCGGCAAATACACTCAACCCTTCACAAACCACCTCTGCTACACAAAGTACAACGTGATCACGGGGGTGGGAGTCCCTGTCGACAGCCCAGTGGGGGGGGGGGGGGGGGTGGGTACAAGCCACCTCTACCCACCAGGCAGCAGAACTGAGAACCAAAGCTGCTCCCTGCCCGACGCCCCCGCTGAGCGAGCACCAGGTGGCTGTTCGGGGCGCACAGTTGGCAGGAAGGAGCTGCCCCGAGATCTAGGAGGAGCCCCATCCTGGCCTTGGATCTGCCGCCCCTCGCCCCTGGAGCAGGTCCCAGTGGATCCCTGGTTCATGACTGACTGGCACACAACACATCGGAGCATGCAGAGGTTATTTATGCAGGCACATAAAGAGGAGATTCTGAACGTTGTCAGAAGACGGGAAGATTAGCACTCAAATGATATTACGTGTCTTTAAAGCATCTCCCATCCTGTTATGTCCTGTGTCCTACAGTTCATTGTGATATTTCCATGTCGATTTGACATGTTTGAGGTACTATTGGAAGTTGAACAATGGCAGGCAACAAGACCACTTCCATTAGAACAAGGCTTCTCTAGCTGTGAGCTTTTACGTTTTTCAGGTACTTGAGGTACTGTGCCACTTAACCAAACACTGGCAGCGTTTACCAGTCTGGAATCAGGTAGACCTGAGACTGACAGGATCATTAGCGAAGAGAAACACAGGGAGAGGACAAATGCTCACAGCAGAGAGAGAGAGAGAGAGAGAGAGAGAGAGAGAGAGAGAGAGAGAGAGAGAGAGGGGGGAGAGCGAAAGAGACAAAGAAAAGGGGATGGTCTGAAGAGACAGAGGGAGGAATAAAGACAGAACGAGAGAGAGAGACAGGGAAATGGTGGAGAAAAACAAGTGTGACAACAACAGCGGAGACGGCAGAACATCCAGGCAAGACTGGAGAGGCAGAACATGCAGGCAAGACTGGAGAGGCTGCTCTCTCTCTCTCTCTCAACTAAAGTGCACTTGCGTTTTTAACAAGTCCGTTAATAATGTTTTGCCGTCGCAGTTTCCCCATCTCTCGCACAAGATTACAACATTTAGCAGCACATAGGAGACACGGCTGATCTATCTTGCTGCACTCCTCTCTGTCTGTCTATGACAAGTGCGGAGAAAACTATAAACCCCAGGCCAGGGTTGAGGCTCAGATGAAGGACAGGCCATGGACGGATGAGGAGGAGAGAGAGGGGTAGAGAGAGGAGAGAAAGAAAACAGAGAGGGGAGAGAGACAAGAGAGGAGAGAGGAGAGAGGGGAGAGGAATTGGAGAGAGAGAGAGTGAGAAAGAGAAAGAAAGAGAGAGAGAGAGAGAGAGAGAGAGAGAAAGAGAGGGAGGGAGGGAGGGAGGGAGGGGGAAAGGCGAGGAGAGATAGATTGTAGAGGAACGTGGGAGAGAGGGGAAAGACACAGGAGAGGAACAGGAGACAGGAGAGAGACAGGAGAGAGAGGGGAAAGACACAGGAGAGGAACAGGAGACAGGAGAGAGACAGGAGAGAGGGGGAGAGGAGCGGACGAGTCACAGCCCGCTCCACTCCAAAGCCAAGCTCAAGCGACTCACAGTAATTAGTATGTTAACTGTCACAGGCACAGATCAGCCCCTCTTCAGATGACCTCAGCCAGGCAGAGCTACACCATGTACGCCCCTGCCTCCCTTACACAGGTCCCACACTGCCCTCTGTTGGCGAGGAGAGTCATGGCATGTCCGCTTCTCCTGTACAGACATCAGTCTGAGCGAAGCATTCCCAAGGCACACATGATGACTTTGATAACCATGTACAATAACAGGGTTGTCATGAGAACCATTCAAGTCAACAGTAACGCATGCCATTTTCAACGTGTGAAAGTGGCACCGTTGTGAAGCCGCACACCTTAAAAATGACAGACTCTCTTTCTCATGAACAGTACAGTGTTCCAGGTGCTATATGATCACCCTGTCTGCATTCAATTTTCTCCTCCCTAGTCTGAAGTGGTATCTCTTGGTATCTTTCTTACTCTCATGCTTTAGCCCTCCCTACCTCCTTCCCTCCTTCCCTCTTTCCCTCCCTCCCTCCCTCCCTCCCTCTTTCCCTCCCTCCCTCCCTCCCTCCCTCCCCCTCCCTCCCTCCCTCCCTCCCTGCCTGCCTGCCTGCCTGCCTGCCTGCCTGCCTGCCTCCCTCCCTCCCTCCCTCCCTCCCTCCCTCGTACCTCAGCCAAGTTGCTGGCAGTGTCACAACTCACACTGTCGCCTTCCCTCAACCGGCAGACATTTGGCTTGGGACCTGACCCTGTTGTGAGTCCTGCTTTGATGTGAAGTGTTAAGCAGTCGGAGCTAGCGAGCTTGTCACTACGCCCTGCGTCCGAGTCTCTGACGAGAAGGCCGCAGCTTGGACCGGCTGGGGTTCTCTCTCTTTTTCCGGCCAATTCCATGTCGACTGTGAGAGGCTGAGCCGAGCCGTATCCTGCCCGGCGACAGGTCATCTGTGATCCGGCTACACACACACGCCCAGTAATCAGATTGACACTTCCTGCTGCATCGCCTTAAGCTGAAGACACCCAGCCCTGCCTCTTCCCCCTGCTTGAACCGGAGGAGGGATGAGCAGAGGCTGTCTGTGAGGGGAGATCTGTCCTGCTCCAAAGGCTGGGAGTCAAGCTCAGAGGAACCCAAACAAACTGGATAAACCAGAGACGGATTAGGGCAACTTGAAATGAACCCTCCCTCCTACACACCCACACACTCAATCCATAGTGCTTCCTTAATTAATTCGTTAGGCCCTGGGAGACAACGATGCTTAGGAGGGTACGGCTCAAACAATTAATAAAAGGCAAAGCCTTTGACGAGGGCTGGGAAACATGGCCGCCGGAACGTGGCACTTTTCTAACAGGCGTGTGGGCACTTGGGTAGCCTGCTGTTTGCGTGATTGTGTTTGCCAGGGGATATGGTTGGGGAGAGGGGGGGGGGGGGGGAGAGCTTGTACAACCTGCTGAAACTGAGTGGAGGGGAGAGCTTTTTAATCCACCCCGTGGCATCTGTTATCCACAAATCAGAGAAAAGGAGTTGGAGATCAGCTGCTCGGTATCAAATCAAACCAAAATGTATTTGTATAGCCCTTTTTACAAGCAATGTCACAGAGGGCTCAGGTGGAAAATGAATACACATCGACCTTCGTGAGAACAAAGACACAGAGAGAGAGAGAGAGAGAGAGAGAGAGAGAGAGAGAGAGAGAGAGAGAGAGAGAGAGAGAGAGAGAGAGAGAGAGATCCATATTTCGTGAACACATCATCTGAGCTGGGATGCGCAACATCACACACACACACACACGCGCGTTCACAAAACACACGTGTGCACACAAGCTCATACTCACACACGCGTCCACACATCCTCCCTCGCTGCGGGCTGTGACAACTTTGAAACAGTATCCGTGCAAATCCGGAGCCCACCCGAAAAAAAGCCCCTGTCTATAAATAGACCTGTCAACACGTTCTCTGGTGCCAGAGACGCCACTCAAGCAGTTCATTTCCTGCTCCCCCAGTCCCTCCTCCAGGGTCAGCCCAGCACTCTCTCTCTCCCGCATCCAGCCATCAAGCGACAGAGATGAGATTAGAGGAGCATACTCAACATGCCCTACATAAATCAATAATGTGTGTATGTTGCGCGTAAACCAGCACATACATGCAAACCCACAACACACACACATACATACTAACACAATGATGTCCACAACCTCAGTGATAAGTTCTAATACAGCCCCACCTGAGAACGACCTGCCTGTATGAATGTCTCCCTAATGGACTGAAGCGACCTGAATCAGGAACAGTGATCCGTGTGAACTAAACAAAGGCGTTATGCAAAGATGCAAGCAGCCTCTCTCCTCTCTGAGCGCAGGAGATAATCCGCTCAACAAGGAGGGAAAAAGGAGAGAGAGAGAGAGAGAGAAGAGAGGAGAGAAAAAGAGAGAAAGAGAGAGAAAGAGAGAGTCTAACCCCTAATGCAGCCCAAACCCCTTTTTTCCCGCTTGTCATTCTTCACTTCAAAGCATACATGATGAAATCCCTGAAGGTGTTACAAGAGGCCCTTTCCTCTCAGCCCTTACCATCTCCCTCCTCGCCTAATGCTACATAAACGCGGACTGGAAACATCTCCTCTGGTTTTCCTCTCTCTTTGTAGCTTTGCTGTCGGGAAAGCTCTGGTGAGGTGCAGAAGATTGGGAGGAGGAAGAGGAGGAGGAGGCGTTCAACACCAAAGGAAAAGAGGGACACACCAAAGGAAAAGAGGGACACAGAAAATGTGTCGCAGAGGAGAAGAGACACGTTGAGTGTTTGTGATTCGGCGAGTCTGTGAGGGAAAGACACGACAGCTCCTCCCTTCCCACCGCGGCCGGGCGTCAAAAACCGACGGGCCTCCACCGCCGAGAATGCTCCGAGGAAGGTGGGAGAGACGGAGGCAGGAACCGGGCTGAGGCCGGCTCACAGAGGAGAACACACGGAGAGACGAGCGCGCTACGGCACGGACGCCGCTCTGCACGTCTCCCCCCGCGAGCCGTGAGCCGCGCGTTGCGGTCGCGGCGCCTCGCCTCGACGCTGCGACCGCGAGACGTCATCACCCGAACGACCGGGGTGGGGGTGGGGGGGGTGGGAGGTGGTGGGAGGGATGCGTAGGAGAGGAAGTAAATGGGAGGGCACTACGACGTTCAGATCTACACGGGAGAGGAAAATGGGATGGAGGGAGAGCTGGTCAGACCGAGTGGAGGGGAACCACAGAGGGAGAGGCCGAGGAGAGGGAGGAAGGTGTTTGGAGCAGAGCCGCGGACACAGAGCTCAGGTGTGACCTGATTTCCTAGTGCCATTACTGTGGGGCTGTAGCATAGTTTATTTCAGATGCTATGCAGCTTTTTATACATGAGTAGCGAGCCCAGCTGAACATACAGCTATTAAGGCTGGAGGCACACAGCAGTTGACAGGTTTCGACGTCCCTGAACATTGTGGGGTCTCTGAGTTGTGGAGTATTAATGAAGGCAGCTGCTGCTTAGAAGCCTTGTCCGTGAGGGGAATAATGGTGACGTGTATGGGTGGGTGTGTGTGTGTGTGTTTGTACTGTATGCATGCCTGTGCGCGTGTGCATGCGTGTGTGTGCATTTCTGTATGTCGGTTAACCCATCCTGATCTCTTTCAACACAGTTTTGTGATAAGGGTTATCTCTGAAGTCTAATGAGTTTGCCCAGAAGCCCTCTTCATCTCCCAGAGTGCAGTGCAGGAGTAGGCGAGCGCGCAGGATCTGGTTCCACTCTCCCTCTGGTGACCCGTGCATGGGGCTCATGCTACACTACGTTCGAAGATTGTATTTCCAGTTGGAAACGTCTCTGCTCCAGCCCCCTCGGCCAGCCACGTCGCTTTTAATCAGGACTTGTTTTCTCTCTCTCTCTCCCTCCTTCCCTCTCTTTCTCCCTCCCCGTCTCTCTCGCGGTTTCTTTCACTCTCTCTTTCTTTCTCTCTCTCTGCCTCCCCCCCCCCCCCCCCATCTACTCACTGTAACTCAGACTGCCAAGCAAGACCGCCAAAACGGAGGGAGAGAGATGTTGGGGAGCTTGGCACGCTGAGGCCTGTGCAGCCTGGTGACAGAGAGAGAGAGAGAGAAAGAGAGAGAGAGATAAGCTCAGTGACAGTGGCTGAGGCACTGCTGGAGAGAAGGAAAGAGAGAGAGGGAGAGAGAGAGAGAGAGAGAGAGAGAGAGAGAGAGAGAGAGAGAGAGAGAGAGAGAGAGATGAGAGACAGAAGGAACGAAGGAGGGAAGGAGGAGAGAGTGGCTGCTGCAGGATTAAGCTTCTAATCACAGACAGCACTGCATGAAAGACTTAGAGTCTCTCCCTCTAAGGCTGCCTACTCTTTAGGCAAAGAAAGAAACACATTCAGCTCAATTCCCTTTAACCCAGGCCTCTGTCTCATTATCTTATAGCACACAAACATGAATATCGCATGTGCACACAGACCATATTCATAGTAATAATACAGTATTTTGTTAACAGATGCTATTATCCAAACCTATGTACAGTTCAGTGGGGGGATTTGAACCTGCAACCTTGCTATCTGCAGGCAAAAGCCCTAACCACCGAGCTATCCCCACCCCGGGAGCATGACGAGACGCGTGCATTTATCAGAAAGTCCAAATGTAGTCTCTCGTGGTAACAGGCTCCAAATGTCTGTGCAGTGGCGAGGAGCTCGGGTCTGAAGGCCAATTTCACGGTTAGCCGTGCTCATGACGGCCACGGCCGCGGAGGCCCTTCCCTGGCATACTAAGGTGTCTCATTTGTTTGTGTTCGAAAACGGCGGATACGAGCGAGCCCCTCAGAGGGTTCACTCCTGCTCCTGCCCGCTCCAAATCCATTAATTGCCTTGGCCGACCCTCACAGCAGGTGGAGCACACTTCAGCAGGGGGAACGACTGTGTCCTTGGAGACACCTCGCCCGCTAAAAAACTTGGGGTAATATTTTGGTTATGCATCTCTTTCCCCTCCCCATCTTTCTCACTCTTTCTCCCTGTCTACTCTCTCTCTTGCTCTCTCTCTCTCTCTCTCTCTCTCTCTGTCTCTCTCTCTCTCTCTCTCTCTCTCTCTCTCTCTCTCTCTCTCTGTCTCTCTCTCTCTCTCCCGTGCTCTCCTCTGCAGTTATGAACTTCACCCCCCCCCGACATCTCCTTCCCCTGCCCTCCATTTGCACCTCTTTCTCCTTCCCTCTCCCTCCCCACCTCTCTCTCTCCCTCTCCCCAAGACCACATGGCATCCAGACTATCAGTTTGTGTGTGGGATCTTTATCTAATGACGGCAGCATTGATTTATGCTTGGGTGTAGCACGGCCATTAAGGTAATTGCATGATCACTTCATAACATCCTCTCCTTGTCGCCTTGGTAATTTGGCTTCCCTCTATCCAACTTCCATAGCCAGGCCCCCCTAACCGCATTATCGCTGGGAAAGTAGTCGGAAATATCATCTTCCCAGCCTGGCAAAATTGATTTGATACCTTTTTGACTGACTCCTGAAAAACCTTTTAGTCTGTCTCTCACCTGAGTTTGCCATTTGATCCATGAGAGGCTCCTAAAGTCTTAACAGTCTTTATCGATCGCCATTCTCCAGCCAGCTTTTAGCCCAGGTGCGGGAAGGGTGTGGGCTGGGATGTTGGGGGGGGGGGGTGAAGGGGAGGCAGTGGTCACCTTGTAAGCTCCTACGGTCCTGCATTGTTTGAGTGAGATCATACCTCGGACCTCAGTATTTTGAGCTGCTGAGGTCCCTGCTGCTGCACTCTGAACTACCTCGATGGAAGATGACAACTGTGTTTAATTACAAGTTAATCGTGCTCGCTGGTTATGAAGCTTGTCATCTTTCTTGTACCTTTTCTGTCTAAATACTCATTAAGAGATTGAGCGCAAGTGTATGAGAATTTATGGAATGGGAAAACCTACAGTATGAGGAACAGTATGAGGAATGTACTGTGAGTACAAAAAGTTTTGGGGCTGAGCTTTAAGGAATCAGACACGTTTGCTCACCTCTAGAGACATGCTACCTCTCAGAAGCTGCCTTTTGGACACACCCACCAGTCAAAACTTTTTTTATGAAGATTTATCTTCATAAAAAAAACTACAAATGTTTGTGTCACAGCCATTATCAGTTAAGTGTCTACTGGGATCTGATTTAGGCCTTGGTCAATTACCCAGATCAATAACTTGACAGTATCTGAACAAAATGGAGGCGAGTTTTAAACTGGCCCACAATTGGCTCTCCAGGGCCTCATCCATTGGTTGTTAATGCTCTGGGTTAGACAAATCAAGGACACTGGACTATCGGCAGAACTTGGCAGTATTCTCAAATAGTAGTTGACCCACGATTGGTTTCAATTTGCAGTGGTCTCAAGCTAATTGGACTGCAAAAAATATTGTGATAAACCACTGCTGAAGTCTCTGAGCATCTCACCTTCCTTTCTGGAGTTTTGGTTGCAAACACAGGCACGCGGCAGGCAAGCAGCGGGCACCTGAATGCATCCATGGTCTTCTCTACATCTTCAGCACAGAACCAGCCTGGTGAGTTCTCTTCTCCTACAACAAAAGACAGGAGATGGAGAAGGAGAGAACAAAAAAGGGAGGAGAGGGAGGAGAGTGGTAGAGAGAGAGAGAGAGAGGAGAGAGAGAGAGAGAGAGAGAGAGAGAGAGAGAGAGAGAGAGAGAGAGAGAGAGAGAGAGAGAGAGAGAGAGAGAGAGAGAGAGAGAGAGAGAGAGAGAGAGAGAGAGAGAGAGAGAGATTATATTAAGAGTTTGCAGTTTTAGGTTGTAGAGCACATGCCTGCAGTGTAAGCAACTCTTTATGCCACAGTTGCGCACTTGGCGTCCTCAGAAATTAGATTGTGTTCAGAAATTGCTCGACTGTGACAAAAAAAAACAAGAGAAATAAATGCCTATCTCTGAACAAGAATTTGAGTCTATTCAAGGGAAATATATTTTCTCCGTCCAATTTGTGTATTATCATATCCGACCGCACAGAGCGCAAACAAACCAGTGTTTGAAAAGCAGACACACCTCGCAGGTGAGGCAGGAATATCAGATTAGCCTCGGTGTGGGGCTCGGTAATCAGCCCCAAGTCGCCGGCTAGAGGAGAGGTTAGTCAACTCGGCCTACACCAGACCCCAGTGCTGATTACGGCGATGGTAATGAGACTATATATTCAAAACAACAGCCAGGGTCCACCGCAGCGTGAGCGAGGCGAAGCGCAGGATTTGAGTTAATAAAGGTAAAAAAGACTACATCCATCTGCCACTCTCCCACGGAGAATGCGTCTCTTAGCACTACAACAGGTGTGCTTACTCCGCTCTTGCCAATCTGCCAACATTCCATTAAGTAATTTTGTAATTGTCGATCGCGATTTACTGAAACGCAACTGTGTATGCAATCAAACAGCTTGTCTTAATTTACTCCCTGGGTCGACTGAATATATCAGAATGCAGTAAGCCACGTGCTGAAGTATCAGTAGGCCTAGCTATTTTCCAAGCGGTTATCTTGCAGTGAATTAAAAACATGAAAAAGGGGGGGGTGGGTTGGTTTGAAAAAAAGACAGGAAAGGCCAGTTCTTCTCGAGTCACTTCGGTGTTCTCGAGTAGGTATAAGGGAGATTTAAGGGCCAATTAGCCAAGTTTAGTCTCACCGACACATAACGCTAGAGCTGGATGTCACTTAACCAGACTTGTACAGCACGCAGACACACATACAACAGTCAATTTGCAGGAAGAGGAATCTCGAAAGGTTGCAATAGTTAAGGCCAACTTTCCATGCTGGAACAAAAGCTAGAAATGTAGCCGTTTGAACATGACTCTTATAAACTGTAATTATGGCATGTGCAGAGTAGCACGACCAATAATAACTTTGTTACCGCATTAGTGAGGCATAACGCCGTTCCCGAAGAACGGCTAATAGTCACGATTTAACTGTGCTTATCTTCAGATTGATGCTCTTTGGAAGAAATGCTTTACATTCAGAAGAGATGAGACTGACACATGCAAGGGCAGAAGGAGAAACTGACAATAGCCCAAAGAAAAACTTGAGTATGTCAATTGGCACATTGGTACATCTAAGAATAATGTATTAAATTGTGTCTAGTTCTACAACCTCACAGAAGTATTCGTCAACCTTGACTGTCTTTGTGACATGCACATTGAGAATTAGGCCTAGAGGCAAATCTTTTTTGATGGCAAAGATTTGTCAGGAGAATGTTAGAATTTGTTTTTGTTCAAAGTACTGTCAGTTGCCCTGTAAACTGAGAAGAAGGGTGCAAAGGCACACAAAGACCACAATCCACTCAAGGAATAAAAAACATTCAAAGTTTACCAGACACGCACATAGTGGTCTCTAAACCAACAATTCCTCCGAGCGAGCTCGTCCATGAACAAGCAGTTTGGCTGTGAACGTTGTAGAAAATGGTTGATCATCCCATAAAAAAAAAACACAAATAACAGCAACTTTGTATCCAACAACCATAACAGGATTAAAAGAGAGTAATGTGATCTGTCAGACTGTTTGTACCGAACAAACCACATCACCTTCTGACACAGGTAGGGTTAGGAGTACGCCGATGTACATCTTTCTTATTCATTAGTTTAGCATCTGAAACACAAACACATCCTGAACTCAAGCTCCCGAAGTGTTCTTTAAAACAGACCCTATCCCCCGTGTGTCGCTCCCAAACCTCTGCTTCTTCAGACTCAGGTGGAACATTAACGGCTGAAACATCGCTTGTTTTCTCTCAGAAGGCAGACGGGTCTTCATAGCTGCAGCTGGATCCTCAATTATATATCTTTGGGGCTGGCCTTTGCGCTGAATGCCTCAGCGCCAGCCCTGTGAGGCCCGTAAAGACTTATTAAAAAGCTGTAATTGAGGCGGATTGCCAGTAACTGGTCCACCAGGGTCATCAGGTCCACTGCTTTCCTATGCACCTGAGCGCTCAGTGACTTTCTATGGCTAATTATTCAATTAGCATTGATAGCAGTGTGGTGAGCTGGGTTTTCTGGTGATTGTGGGGTCAGAAAAGCAGTACTCCTGGAGGTGGGCAGGGCGAGTTGTTATTACATACCTGAGCAAGCCTCAACCCGAGTGAACCCAAGACGAAGAGGAATGAAGAAGTGGGTGGAAGAGGTAGAAGAGGAAAGGAAGGAAAGAAAGAAGAATCAAGAGGAGAAGAGAAGGCTGGTGAGGGGGGACGGGAGAAGGAAGATGAGAAGGAAAAGGAAGAAGACCAGAAGGGAGAGGAGGAAGAAATTGAAAAGGTGGGGGAAAAGAACAAGGATGTGGAGGAGGAGAAGGAGGGAGAGTAGAGGACGAAGAGGGGAGAGGAGAGAAGGAAGGAGAGGATGAGAAAGCAAAGGACAATAAAGTGGAGATACGATACGATGATGAAGAGGAGGAGAGAAAAGAGGAGGAGGTATATGTAATCAGGGAGGAGAGTG
Organism: Osmerus eperlanus; assembly: GCF_963692335.1. Classification (NCBI taxonomy): domain Eukaryota; kingdom Metazoa; phylum Chordata; class Actinopteri; order Osmeriformes; family Osmeridae; genus Osmerus; species Osmerus eperlanus. The sequence continues at coordinate 13,914,400 of NC_085018.1, read as the reverse complement.
GTGTAGTGCTAGTCTGAGAGAACACAGTAGGCTTCACCCTCAGCCCAAACACTGTGTTAACGATGACGGATAATTGGGCTTTCCAGAGCCACAAACAGAGGGGAAAAAAACTCAAATTTGAACAATAATGAGAAACAGGCAGGCCAGTCACCTTCAAACACTCACCATGTGTGCACATTTGCAAACACACACGCATATTTAAATACATTGAATTCACCAAATATATACATATACTAGGATCAGATTCATGTTGGAATTATGAAATGAATAAATTAATATCGTCTCCACACTTCCAAGCTGCCTCTGATAGATTGACTCAAACACATGCGCACGCACACATACCCACACACGCAATTGGGCCAAGTCACTAGTGAAGCACAGTTAATGCATCCATTAGCATAAGACCCCCTCACCCTTGCACATACAGGGAAGCTATCAAGTGTTTCACAGCCAAGAGCTCCCTCCATCCCACTCTCCCTTTCAATCACTCTCTCTCTCTCACTTTCCACCTCTCTCACACACATTCTCTTTCTGTGTCTGTGTCACACACTCTTTCTGCCTTCCTGTGTCTCGCACTCTCTACTACATTCGGATAGAAACCCTGACATTACCTGGAAGGTTGATCAGCGCCAAATAATCCTTGTTAAAAACCCATAAGCTTAGCTCAACTCACGGTCCACGATATAACAAAACACAGAGACGTTTCAGAACGATGTACTATTTTCAAAATCTATGAAATCATCTCCAACCTTGGCAGTGTAGAAGGCTCATTATTACAGGGGCTTCTGCTACACCATGGGCAGTAACACTCAACATCATTCTTCCCACTGCCATCAAGTGAAGACAAGGTGTTTATGAGGACTGACATCTTCTTCTCTGACAGACATAGTTTATGGAGGGTCACTTCCAGTCCAGAGTTTTTACTTAAAAAGTGAATTTCATATTCAGAAGTTAATTTCCCCTTCCAGCGTTTATACCCTCAACCGTCCATCCCGTCGATTCTGTAGCCTGTATTTGAAAAGTTGCATTCATTTATGCGTTTATCCAAAGCGATGTACAACAAGTACAACAGAAGGATCAGGGATCAGAGGTGCCTAGTTCTAACAGTATTTCGATGTTCATCTTTTACCAGGTGGAAGGCTATGACAGTGATATGCTTTGTAATCAGTGAATGACAATACAGTGTCACAAATCAGATGACAAGAAGTGGATGGAAACAGTTAAGGACGGGGGCCGGGACATTCTGCTGCTTTGATATTCAAATCAGCCTGATGAAGATTCATTTGCAATGTCTATCAGACCTCCGACACAAAGGGCAAAGTTATATACTCATTACACACACCCAGCGCAATTGATATTTTCTCTGGATAAATGCTTGAGTGGAATTTGGTAATTAAATTTGTGATAATGTTTACTCCTCACAAACATTTCCCGCATTTGAGCGCAGTGAGATGTGAAGATAATCTTCCCTTTTCTGACAGATGAATTGCAGAAGCTCCAAGAAAATCGCCTTCTCCTTGAGAATACGCCGTCCGCCACCCGTCCCTTCTTCCTAATGAAAAACGTGGTCATCACCCCAGACCTGTTCGGGTGTTTTACTCCAACACAGTGGCGGTGTCACTGCAGCACCTGGCGGCTGCTCATGCTGCAGGAGCAAGGTGGGTTCTGTGATTGCGGTTGCCATAACAACCGTAGGAGAAGACAAAACGAACGTTCCGACGAGGGGGGGGACGGGTCATATGTTGCTTGGAGATTCCACCGACCACATCCCATCCTGCTCAGCTTCAGGTCAACAACTTCACTGTACTCTACTGTATTCTACTCTAAGACTATGTTCTACTCCAGACTGACAAGACAGACAAATAGATGCATAGACAGATTGATTTTTCTCCTTAGTACACTGCTACTAACCACCACCGCCGCCACGACCACACACAGCTCCAGTTAGGACTATCTGGGGGACCACACTGGATTAAAAGGGGGTGCAGGGGACTGTGCCTGCTCTGGTACTCCTACTTCTGGGGAGTTGAGTCTATTGATTCTCCTAGTGGAGAGGGCAGAGTCTGAGCCACTTAGAGGTAGCAGCGAAACCCTGGGCAACAGCCCCCTGCATCCCTCCGCTCCCTGCGGAGGGGCTGATTGCTTGTCTCAATCATCCTTTCTTTGCTCACCTCCCTTTTTTTTGTTGCCCCTTCTTTCTCTCGCTCTCTTTCTCCCTCTCTTCTCCCAGCTCTCTATCCCTCCATCTCCTTCCCTCACGTCTCACTGTCTCTCCATCTCTCTCTCTCACTCTCTTTATTTCTCTCTCTGCCTGAACCCCCATCAATTCCCCCCCCCAGACTCCAATCTCTCACGTCTGGTCTCCGTTGTGGGTCGTCCAATCAGCAGCCTTAGCCCAGGCTGACAGAAACCTCCATCCCAGACGATGGAAAACCAATTAATTTGCAGCAGAATCAACCCATTAATTAGGTGATTCTTCTAGCTATGATATGGAGAGCCCTTCAGAAGCAGTGGGGGCTGATGGAGGGCAGACAAGATGCGGTGACACATTCTAATGCAGCCAGTCTTCTTAATGGATCCCAGAGCTGTCTCAGCTGAACTGTGGGACGTGTCTCTGTATGTGTCTCTCTTCCTCTCTCCCTCTTTGTGTCTCTCTCCCTCTCTTTCTGTCTCTATCTATCTGTCTCTCCCTGTCTCTTTGTCTCTCGCTCTCTCTCTGTCTCTCGTTTCCAAGGGCTCATAGCAACGCCACGTGGTAACAAAGTGACAAATGGTGTTTATTTAAGGCATCGCTTCTCCAGCGCCGCCAACATCCTCTGTATTCTATCATGTAAAACCTCTCTGCCATCTAACACCTCCATAGCATAGTAACTTTCTTCTCCAAGTCTGGCACAGTTTCCAGGAAGTGCGTTCGTATCCAATACCAAGTGCCAGTGTAGGGAGCCACGAGATTCACAAGCCAGGCTAACACTGGAGGCATCCTCTTACAACACCTGAAGTGTTGGTAATCAAATAGAAAGAGTGCTGTGGAATCCCAGTGACCTGAAGCACACAGTGGAGAGTGCAGCATTTGTCTGGTCCAGTGTTTCCCTATATTCAGAAGGGTGAGAGCGGAGGACTTCACCTGAGGGATAGCATGGTATCTGGGCAGAAGGACAAACCTCGTTACAAAGAGGAGAAGCTAAGAATTGAGGTTTGCGATGTAACGTTGCATTCACTCAGCGGATGCGTTCGTCCAATGAGACATACGGGGTGTCGGGGGGGGATATTTGAACCAGGGACCTCTTGATCAGCAGGTAAATGCTGAAGCCTGAGCTACACCTATTATACACGAGAGCTCCCCTCTCGTGTGATGTTGAATCTCTCCCTGCAATCCAGCACCAGCACATTTGAAGGCACTGGTTGTTCCGGGGGGGGTGGGGGTTTTAGGAGAGCGCTGTCCTCCTCCGCAACCAACAGGTTTGGACTCAGTGGCTCTGAACTGCTGAGTTGGTGTTTGGCGTCCCCAGAGAGCCATGGTGCTGGCCCTGTAGCGGGTCGGCATGGTGGCAGAGTCCCACAGACAGCAGGCCATCCGTGAAATTGCATCAACAACTCCCTTATGGTAATTACATTTGGTTAAATGGGAAGGCAAAGTGTGGGTGTAATGCAATTAACATGTAATTGACATCCTGAACGGGATGGTGTTGGGGGCTGTTGTGGGCGCAGCCGGGGAATCAACGCTGGCATGTCTCATTTTCTTTGACCTCGGTCTCAGTGTGTCACATGGAGGTTTTCATCTTTCTGTTGCTAGTGTGAACGGTCAGGAAACCAATCAAATAAACCGACCGAAATGCAGATAGGCAGACAGGCAGGTAGACAGACAGATGGGCAGAGAGACAGGCAGGCAGGCAGGATAGAGAGAGAGAGAACGACCAGACAGACAGACAGACAGAAAGTAAGACAGACAGACTGATAAACAGACAAATAACATACTACAGAAACACAAGTTAGCTGTTGCTGGTCAGGTTCCCTCAAAAACGCCTCTGGAGATATGCTGTCACTCTGCCTCACTGGTGCATTCTGGGATGCGGGCCCACTGATACCAGAGTGACAGCACAGATTGTTTGTTTTTTGCTCCTCATCCTTGTAAAAACAAAAAGTCCAATAACCTGTTTTTGTTTATTAGCCAGAGCTTGGCATTTGGGAGGCTTGTTGTTGTTGTGGCTGTTATTGTTGTTACTGTTGGGAGAGCAGCTTATTTTTCCCAAACATCCATGGGTAATATCTAAATAGTGCTTGGCAACCACTGAAGACGTGAGGCTGCGAGCCAAACAAACCCTACCTCATTTTTGACAACACTGTGTACCCGGCCCTTCTTCTCTACAAGGTGCAATGAGACTAACCCTGCGTTGAACCCAGATCTCCTGTAGTTCAGCTCATTCATAATCTATTAGGCCAAGAGGACACTGTAACAGCAGAACATTAGGCTGGCAAGATGCACAGCTACTTCTCTGTACACAAGTGAATTCCCAGACCACCTCTAACATACACAGTACAGTACAGTATGCAGATGTATATGTTGGTAATAATGTGTTGGTGCTCCATTGTCCCGCTGTGCACTGCACTCATGTGAAATATATTCTTCCTGTGGGCCTCAAACCCTAAACTACAGCTGTGAGGCTGGTGGAGGGAGAAGGAGGAGGCCAGCTTCAGAGAATATGTTCCCCTATACCTGCCTGGTGGCTCTGATACCTCTTTGATACACACACACACACACACACACACACACACACACAGGTTTCTCCAGGAGAGCTCTCAGATGTGTTCCCTCTGGTTGGTGTATTCAGGGCACACCCACAGCCTGTCTCACAAGAGGTGGAACGCCGCGGAGAGAACATCCATTCAGCTGCTGCTCTCTTCAGTGCAGAGAGAACGGGGAAGGAAGCTTGTAGCTGGGACGCCCACACAGACAGAACTAGACTGGAGTCCCAGCCCAGAGTGCTCTGCCCGGGAACATGGGCCCCAAAACAATAGGATGCTTCGGGGAAAGTCTGGCCGCTCATCTGTAAAAATCGGTCATTTCACGTCCAGGTTTGTTTGACCCGGTTCCGTCCCTTTGAAAGCCCCAACAGATCTGTGTACAGGAGCGCACGCAGCAGAGCCCTCTGGGAATACAGCTTGCCTAAACACTGGGCAGAAAGCTAAACTAACTGGCGGGGGGTAAGAGTAGCACTCAGTCACACACACAGGCAGTGTGGAGGGTGAGTGATATGGAGGAGAGCTCGGGGGGGGTCTAATGGCACGGGCGGGGGGGGGGTATATAACAGAGGAGGGTTAGTGGAGGGGGAGGAGAGTACAGTAGAGTAATGTAGAGAAGAGAAGGAGAAGAGAGTGGAGTGGGAGAGGAGAGGAGTGGGGGGAGGGGAGAGGAGGGGAGAGGAGAGGAGTGGGGGGAGGGGAGAGGAGAGGAGAGGAGAGGAGAGGAGAGGAGAGGAGAGGAGGGGAGGGGAGGGGAGGGGAGGGGATGTTGCAAGGTGCTGCTGGTGCATCACTGTTATCAGTCGTTCACGTGTAACACATGTACCATGTATAAAACAAGCCCAACACACATGTCTGAATGGGTCAACCCATGTTCAACACCCCATGTCAATGACCTGAACCAAGATCATGTCCGACACTGCTTTGGTTGTAAATGTGACGGCACACGCTACATGTTTAAAACATTAAAGTCTCATGTACAAGTCCACCTTCACGAAAGCGTGATGTGTTTTGTCTGAGCTGGAGGGGGTACTCACGTTGTGCGACCTTGGCCAGGTGAAGGCGGTTGACCCAGGAGATCTTACTGAGGGGACTGGGTGTGTTGAAGACCACCATGAAACAGACTGGCCGTCCAGACCTGAACACACACACACACACAACACACGCACACAATGTGCGTGCGCACACACAGGCACACACAGAAAAAGGATTATGACTTAAGCTCCACCGGTGCCTTTCAATATCACTGTACTAATGTGATTATCATGTCTTACTACATGACGCATTGTTTTGTACATAAGAGAGGATTTCCAGGGGTAAGAACAGCCTGTATTCAGATTGGATCCAGGTTTTACAAGCCTGGATGTTAAATCTCTGTTAATTTTCTGATATATATATATATATATGTGTTACTGCATATCTCAGTTTCATCTCACAGCTCTGTTATAACTTTGTCACATCTCAGTTATATCTATGACATATCTCTTCTATAGCTGTGTTATATCTCAGTTATATAGGTGCCATATCAACTGCATCTCTGTTGTATATCTGTTACATGTATGATATAACTGTTATATCTGATATATCTGTTATGTCTGATGCATCTCCGTTTGATCTCTTATGTCTGAGCTTCAGAACATGTAGGGGGACACAGGAGCAGTAAACCTTGGAGAGCAGCGTTACTGTGGTGAATGGTAACTGTGACAAGGTACAGTACCCTTACCCCCTCCCCCCCCCCCCCACACACACACACACAATCTGGGAGGAGAGGATGAAATAAATGAATGAATGATGTATTCAAATGAAGCCCTAGGAGTACTGACACTGTGAAGTCATGACAACTTGCAGAGATGAGCGCATGAGAGTGAGTAATATTCGCTCAGAAACACACACACGCACACACACACACACACACACACACAGCTGAGGACGCTTCCACTTCAATGCAACCCAGTCTTCTTTCTCCTGTCTCTAAGCGGCTCTAACCTCCTCCTTTACTGGCAACCTTGCACATTTGTGTTGTCCGCTGTTGTGCAACACTTCCTGTAGAGGCCCTGTTAGCTCAGCTCTGGGGTGTAGAGGTGAGTTCGAAACAACCGGACTGAATGCGTCAAGAAAGGAGCTTTGAGTCATCCACTCGCCGCAAAGCAGGTCTCCTGTCTACTCTGAGGCTATTCAGTGAGCTCATTATACACACACACACACACATGTGGGCACGCACACACAAGCATGCTCACACAGTACCAACCCACACATGCGGGCACACACACACCAGCACACACACAGAGAGCACACACCCACGTATGCACATACACACACCCACGTATGCACATACACACACCCACGTATGCACATACACACACCCACGTATGCACATACACACACCCACGTATGCACATACACACACCCACGTATGCACATACACACACCCACGTATGCACATACACACACCCACGTATGCACATACACACACCCACCACTCACACACACAGACACAAGAGAGAAGACATTCACATCCAAATTGGACATCATTAGATGGTAATGGAGTGGAGAATGGTGTGCAGTAAGGGACTGTGCCTCAGTTATCGCTGCATGCTCTCCGCTCCACATTTCATTCGACTCAGGCACAGAGAGGAGGGAAGGAAAGACAGCTCGACTAAGGTGAAGGGAAGAAGATGAAAAGAAGGAGGACATTGAAAAAACACAAAAGGGGAAGAAAAGGGAGATGGAAAGAGAGAGAGCTCTGTGAGGGACAGAATCATTTGAGTCAGATCTTGAACTTCTCTGGCATGTTGAAAAACCGGAGCTCTCACACAAAGGTGTCATTTGGACGTTTCACGACTTAAATACAGCACCCACAATTTTGCTGCGTCCGCGGAGAGGTGGGGACACAGAGAGGGACATGAGGAACTGACTGCTCTCTTGGCAGGTTCATCACCCACAACACTTCTGATGGCGCCACCAGGGCCGGCTCACCCAGGGCCCACGGGGCCCATGGGGCCGACGGACAGACACTGTCCAGGATAAACCTGGCTGGACAGGACAGGAGAGGACATGATAGAGCAGGGCAGGGCAGGGAGACCCCAGAATAGGAGAGGAGAGGACAAGAGAGGACAAGATAAGACAGGAGGGAAGGAGAGCAATGTCATGCACAAGGACAGGACAGAAGCTGTCTGGAGAGTGGAGAAAAAGCCTGACATACACCTGGCTAACACACAGACACTGAGAGAGGCTGAATGCACCAATACAGCAGAGGAGTACCGCAGAGGTCACACACATCCATGAGAGGGTCAGACACACCACCCAGCATCCAGACACTGGGAGAGGTCACACACACTTATCTATACTACAGACACTGAGGTGATCACACACACACACACATAGACATACACACATACACAGAGACACACACAAGCCTGCATACTCCAGACACCGGGAGAGGTCACACATATATACACATCCACACACTCACCCACACACAAACCAGCACTCCAGCCACAGGTCAGAGGTCAGAGGTCGTAGACACACTCCAGCAAGTGAATGTCCGTACCTGGAGGTAATGCGAGGCAAAGCTAACCTACAGTTTCTCTTCCACACAGGGTCAGAGGTCATCTATTGACAAAGCAGCGGTTCAAATAAACAAAAATAAAAGTAGGGCAGCCATGAACATTAGGGCATGTTGTGTTCTTTCCTGAGTGTGTCTGTGGGGATTAGTGGAGGCCCAAGGGAATAGTGGTGAAGCCTATTAGCTGGTTAGTGAAAGGGGATAGTGGTGAAGGTGAGGATAGCTGGTTAGTGAAAGGGAATAGTGATGAAGGTGAGGGTAGCTGTTTAGTGAAAGGGGATAGTGGTGAAGGTGGAGGGTAGCTAGTTAGTGAAAGGGGATAGTGGTGAGGGTGGAGGGTAGCTAGTTAGTGAAAGGGGATAGTGGTGAAGGTGATGGTAGCTGGTTAGTGAAAGGGGATAGTGGTGAAGGTGAGGGTAGCTGGTTAGTGAAAGGGAATAGTGGTGAAGGTGGAGGGTAGCTGGTTAGTGAAAGGGAATAGTGGTGAAGGTGAGGGTAGCTGGTTAGTGAAAGGGGATAGTGGTGAAGGTGGAGGTGGAGGGTAGCTGGTTAGTGAAAGGGGATAGTGGTGAAGGTGATGGTAGCTGGTTAGTGAAAGGGGATAGTGGTGAAGGTGATGGTAGCTGGTTAGTGAAAGGGGATAGTGGTGAGGGTGGAGGGTAGCTGGTTAGTGAAAGGGAATAGTGGTGAAGGTGAGGGTAGCTGGTTAGTGAAAGGGGATAGTGGTGAAGGTGGAGGTGGAGGGTAGCTGGTTAGTGAAAGGGGATAGTGGTGAAGGTGATGGTAGCTGGTTAGTGAAAGGGGATAGTGGTGAAGGTGATGGTAGCTGGTTAGTGAAAGGGGATAGTTGGCACAGTCACGTAGGCTGCAGTGTTAAAAATTCTCCACACATTCTCAGTGTAGTCGGGGCGTGTGTGAGGCTTGGTCCGTCAGTATAGGAGTGTGCCTTCTCTGTGTGTGTGTGTGTTTAAACATTTGTGTCTGTGAGTTTGTGCGTGTGTTTGCATGTCTGCGTGTCTGCTGCTGAATGAAGAAGTACTCCTGGACTGGAGTTGAGGAGGCCATGCTGTGCACCCACTCTCATGCCTAC